>NC_072735.1:167346593-167572489 GCF_026930045.1 Uloborus diversus | reverse complement strand
AAATCATTGCGTATCTTCTTTATCTTTATCTTTACTAATAATAAAGCTGAAAGTCTCTCTGTCTGGATCTCTCTCTGTCCGATGTTTGTCTGTCAGGATCACTGTGACGCGCATAGCGCCTACACTGTTCGGCCGAATTTCATGAAATTTGGCACAGAACTAGTTTGTATAATAGGAATGTGCACCTCGAAACGATTTTTCGAAAATTCGATTTTGCTCTTTTTCTATTCCAATTTTAAGAACATTTTTCCGAGCAAAATTATCATAAGATGGAAGAGTAAATTACCAAGTTATCATAACGTGGAACCGTAACATGGGCAAGCCAATTAGCGAGAAATTCATCATACATTATTTTTAAATGTACAGGCAAACCGAAAGACCTTTAAATTTTCTAGTACGGGCAAAGTCGTGCAGGTTCCACTAGTACTAACTAAAGCCCTCGATCCGGCTTTAGTACTAACTAACAAATACTACTTTTAATTTACACACGACTTCAAACATTCTATGTTTACAGATATTACAGTGCTTTATAAAATTAAGGTGCTTTATTAACCTAATCTGCTTTATTAAGTAAAAATGGTGTTTGGGATGCAGTAATAAAGATAAAGATTTTATGGCCGATTTCCACAAGTACACTTAGCTTTATGATTATTTACAGCACATAACGTTCTGCATTTTTATTTCATATCAATCTTAAATGATGAGAATAAGAAACCTGGAAATTTTGTAATTTGATGAAGTTTTGCTTTTTAAGTTCATCACTGTGTAGGTTTTCCCTGAAAAAAAAAAAAAAAAACTGCGTAATTTTACACTCCCCACCCCTTCCTTTTTAAAAGTAAAATCTACTTAAGTTAAGTCTTGAATGAACGCAAACGATATGACAAAAATTTTTCCTTCTAATGAATATGAAAACATCACTTAGCTTATTCTCAGTGTCATGGCAATGTGAAAAACCAGAGCAACTTTGGTCAACTTTGGTCAAGTGTGGTTAATAAGCAAGTCGTGAATGCTCAAAAAGATATTTAAAAAAACCTATAGAAAAAGAAGGTTTTAAGCTATGAGAGAAAGTTGGACAATGACGTTCATTTGGCCCTCCCGCGCACCGTAATATCTCTTAACATAATAGAATATTAAAAACTCGTGATTGGAACCGACATGCAACTAAAGTTTGACCACGTAGTAGAGGTGCGACATCGATGGCAAAACATCGATGTTTCATAACATCGATGGTCGAAACTAAAACATCGATGGTATTGATACATCGACCAAAAAACATCGATCTTTTTATCAATATATAACATACATTTTCGAATGTACTACAGTACAGACTTACATTAATGATAATCTCTAACAAATGTTTCTTAGTGGATCAGAGAATTCTTTTTTGGCATTGCGTCAATTTATTAAATTATAGCTATTATTTCAAAAATTTCCAAGTAAAGCCAATATTAAATTATATACATATTTTCTAATTAACCAATTACGTACAACACCACATTTCGCAAGTCAACAGAAAAAAGTAAACAAATCAGACCTGAGGAAGTTTTTCTGTCGCCGTTTATGGTTATAATACATTGAAAAAAAATCCCATGTTTATTTGGAATGCATTCATTTTATACTCCGTTGAAACTTAAATGATTTTGGGAAATTCCAGATAATCTAAGCAGCGGCAGCAGCGAATTTATTTTCTTTGAATTTTGATATGTTATTTTCCAAGAAATGAAGATTCAGTATATAACTGTGAGCCAACCTTGGAGAAACAATTTGAGGAGCATCTGTGGTGATTATAAGAAAAGCATTTTGAAATTTTGCGGAGCAGCTCGGTATTTTGCATAAATTTCAAATAAAAAAAAACGAAAAAAAAACGAAAACCACTTTTCTTAAATTGTTTTTTTTAATTTTAATAATCATTTCCAGCACGAGCATAAAAATATAAAAAACAGCTTTAAACACTATGTCATGCTTGAAACGGAAATGCGGAGCAAAATAACTTTTTTGGTACATGGTAGCTAACAGGAGCTCAGGAGTTCCGCTTTTTTTGCGCAGTTGGCATCCCTGTTTAAGCTTATTTTACATGGTAGCTAACAGGAGCTCAGATCCTACACTTTTCAAATTTAAGTGATGTCGATGTTTCCGAGATGTCGCTTCTCTGAGAGAAATTTTATTATAATTTTTCAATTAAAAATGCAAAAACATCAACATCGAAAAAACATCGAAACCAAAACATCGATGTTCCAAAAACATCGAAAGTAAAACATGGATGTTAAAAATATCGATGTTTTAACAAAAACATCGATGTTTCCAAAACATCGACATCGATGTCGCACCCCTACCACGGAGAGATGGCGCGTGAACTCGAAGCGGAAACGGACCACTTATGGGATAGGTAGGATCTACGAGACTTGACTGCTTCCGCGCTCTCGCTGAATCTACCTATTGTAAAATAAAGTTGTCCGTTTTCGCTTCCAGGTCGCCGCCATCTCTCCGTGGCCAAGCTTTAACGTCATTTATTTATTTAGTGATTTATTTATTTTTCAGAAGGCAAACAGCTTCATATACATAGAGGATTGCGTACAACGCGCCTTTCCGCCGGACACACACAGGAAAGATTTACAACCCAAGAGAATGAAAAAACACTTGGTGCATTGGCGGGAATCGAACCCAAGAGCTCTGGTATTAGAAGACGAAGCTAGCTTCTACCACAGAACCGTGGAGGCCCCAACATGATTGTAAATTCATAGTTCTAATATAGTCCTTGTCGGAAAGAAGCTGTTTTGTGTTCTCGCGTAATTAGTTTGCAGCTATTGTTTGGTAGAGTGCTAACAAGCGAAAAGAAAAGAAAATTGATTCGTTCCATCGTATGCTTTAATTTTATCTACGTGAATATAATTGCTTCAGAGCATGTAAAATTGTTCTTTAAAGTAAAGTGCAATAAACTTTTTTATTTCATGTTTTGGTTTGTGGTTTATTGACAACATACATTTCGAGTTCGGGTATTTGGTCACACAGGACCCGTTTATGAACTCACGTCCAATATGACAGATAGCACAATAC
This sequence comes from Uloborus diversus, assembly GCF_026930045.1. Taxonomy (NCBI): domain Eukaryota; kingdom Metazoa; phylum Arthropoda; class Arachnida; order Araneae; family Uloboridae; genus Uloborus; species Uloborus diversus. The sequence continues at coordinate 167,569,435 of NC_072735.1, read as the reverse complement.
AGGGACATAGTGTAGGACAGAATTAACAGAACAGAGAAGGAAGTTACAACCAGGGCAACGGGTGGGAATCGAACCTACCACCTCGGGATTGCTACAATGACGCGCCAATCCGTGTTTTTATTATAATTTTTTTTAATACGCATCATTTCTCTAAATAAGTTGTGGCAACAGCTAGAAATAACGACTTTCCTCTCACGTTATAATTCTTTTTTTTTCTTCATTTTGTAGTGTTTTTTTTTTATTCCAAATGCACTGAGAAATGTTTCTTGAGTTTTTGCGTGTGCGCTTTTGTGTACAAATTCTTCTGAAATTTATTTATACAGTTCGTTATTAAATCAATTTCTTTTTTGCGAAATTTTACTAAGTCATGTTTTTGTGAAATTTGGGCTCTTATGCGTTTTATTCGTCAATTGTTTTGTTGTAAAATTCTACAGCATCTAAGTTACAGGCAAATGTTTCAAATGTCAATTAATTCATTTGGCTATTCATTACATACGCTTAGCTGTATGTTCATGCTTTTATTTATTTTATGTTATGCCAGTTGTAATGCATTCGAGCTCAACATGGCGATGAAGGGTAATTGCGCTTATATAAGCTGATGAGTACATGATATCAGTTCACATTGATGAGTCTCAGCCATTGAGAAGAGGTCTCAGCAGTGTGATAATGCTGATGATGATCCAGAGGATTGGCCTCCGATCTAATTTGATCTGTAGAAATAAATCTGCTGTTTTTCGATTTGACTTCATGATAGATAACGAAACTTGATTTCGTTTACTCAATATGTGGTTACAATATGTGGAAAGTGTTGCATAAAGCCTCATGTATTAGTAACACACGAATTTAGGACTGCGAACAGCCCACACAGCTACACATGTGACTTTTGTCGTACTTAAATGTTATATTCAAATTTTGAGCGGAAGTATCATACCTTGCCCGCCATCTATGGTGTTATTATGTAATCGATTTTTAAAAAAAAGTCCCTAAAACTTTTATGAAAATTAGTTGACTGCAAACTATTGTTTAAGCTTTGGGGTTATACTTCAAAACAAAAAAAAGTATTGATTCTTATGTGTAAATTTTGACTAGTTTTTCATGTTTTCCCTTAAGTGAGCGGCATTCTCCGATTTTCCATAACGCATTTTCTTTAGTTTTAGAATAATTGGCTATGCAAGATAAATTCTATCTCTCATTTATGTTTCTTTGCACTAAAGAACATCGTGCCTTTGAACGTCGCGTATGAAACTTTTTTAATATTGTGCCTAACAATTGCTGAATTTGTCAATGTATATTTTCTAGCTCGAGTAGTTATACGATAACGTGAAAACGATGGGATTAACTGTTCATAGGTATCAAATTTCAAATTTTAGAAAATATATGTATAAAAAGTTTTTTTTTTTTTTGCAGATTGTATTCAACACTGAACTCTTATCCGTCTCATATAATTTGAAACCTGTAGGTTGCATATCGCACCTTTTTAGTGTGAAACGTTGTAAGGCACCCTTTTTTGGGTAATGATTTACAATAATGGGGTGCCATTTAAGGTGCCATTAGTCCACCAGTGGCATCCTTAAGGGTACTTGAGGAAGCCAGATGGTGCCTTAGAGTGCCATACAGGGCCAAATAGCAGCTGTTGGCAGGGCCGATCCTAGGGTGTCGGCCGCCCGTGTGCAAAGACCTAATGTGCCGCCCCTCAAGAGTAATTTGCATATTTTGACTAATCTTTAACTTCTATATAAATCTTTCTTTAAATTTCTATGCCAAGCTCGAATTAAAAAAAAGGGGGGGGGGGACAAAAGAATGATCTTATGAAAAGGAAGAAATTTTTTATAGTAAGAAACTCCTTAGGTATAATTTATATCTTTGAAGAAAGTAATCGATAAAAAATTTGCTAGTCGTAAAAACGCAATTTATAGTCTTTCTTCGGTGACATCAGAGAAGGGACGGAGGAAGGGGAAGCGTGGGGGAAGGTGTCAGGGATTCAGGGGAGGAGGATTGCTCCAAGAAAATTATCGAAATTGGCGTATGAAAAATATTTTTAGTTAATCTTTAGTTGTGTTTTTTTGGTTGCAAGGACAAAAGAGTCAAATATATTCAAGTAGCATGGAGAAATTTTAGAAATTGACGTCAAATATCGCAATTTTAGGAACTTTTTCGAGACTTTAGGTGAAAGTAATGTTGCAGTTCTTTCCTAAAATTCTTTCAAAATTGAAATCAATTTGAAGCTATTTTTTGAGACCATAGCTTAGGAAGGATCGACGTTCTTCCCGAAAAATCTCCGAAACTGAAATTTTAAACCTGCAATTTTGGGTTACCTTTGTTGACGTTGCAAGAGGGAGGGAGATTCAATCGTCTCCCATCGAAAGATTTTGAAATATAAGTTTAAAACGTAAATTTAGGCCGTCTTTGGTGACGGTAGGGGATCTGGTGGCTATCCTCCGGTAATTTCTCGGCACTATTGTTTCAAAAACCTGTTTTTGGCTAGATTTGAAAACAATAGGGGAAACGTGAAAATATTCCGAACCAAAATATTTTTCGGAACTGAAATCCGTTATAGGCTATTTTTGGGAAGGAAGAATTTTGGGGCTCTTAAGCAGATATTTCTAAAATCGCAATTTTATATTATCTTTGGTAACGTTAACAAAACTGGGAAGCTTCTACGGATCTTTCGGATAGTTTTCAACATTAATATCTGAAAAATAGACTTTTGTCCACCTCACCTCGACAATTGATGGATATGCCCTAGCGCCGTAAAAAGTTACATAAGCCTGGCAGTTCTCCTCCGGAATTCTTTAGAAATAAATGTCACAAAATCGTATTTTAAGCATTGTTTGATAACGATGGATTAAGAGCGGGCGGGGGTTCAGTGTGCCCTCACGAACTGTTGTTTTAGAAACTGAAGTCAATTTCAGGCTAGTTTAGGTAGGAAGCTGTGGCTCTCCACGGAACCGTCTAAAAACGAAATTTTCAGTTGTTTTCAAATACGTCAAGTGAGAGGGGGTGGAATTAGGGGCTTCTCTAAAGACGCTAACTGAGACTGTCTTCGGTAGTAATGTTTGCGAATGGATTTCGGGGTCCTCCACTGCAAAAAATTTCGAAAAATGCCAAAGCAATTTTATATGACGTTTGATAATAGGAAGGGCTGTCGTCTGAAAATACGTTTTGGATTTTGGAGCCAACATTTTTGGCTATTTTTCGTTAAGTTAAGGTGAAAGAGGTGAATCCGAGACTTAATTGGGTCCTTAAGATCGATGGTTCAACCAGCGAAATTTTCCAAAAGTAAAATCATAGAAACGCAATTTTAAGCCTTCTTTAGTTTCGTCAAGCAGGTCATGGCATCTTTTTGGATCTTCGTTTTGGAGCCCCATTTAAATTTGCTTCCCGGGGCAAGGGCCCTGTCCTCCTAACTGATTTGAAACCGGGCAGTTCATTCAAGATTTTAATCAGAAAAATTGTCGTAAAGAGGGAAAAGTATAACATTTTAGTTCGTCATTCACACATGTTACTCTCAAGGGAGTCGTAATTTTCCACTTTCTCTCCACGCATCCACGATTGTTAAAACACAGAGTTTGTTACATATAGTTTGTTGTTTGAAATGCTTGCGAGAGTATCTAATCAGTATAGCTTTTTTTTAATAAATAAAATATGTCTTCATTGCTTAGGTCTCTAAAAGCTTGGGGGTTAAACATTAGTGGCCGCCCTCGGTGCTCCTTTTAGACGGCACCATTTCATGCTTCAGAAGGGAGCCTTTCCCCTCCCCTGTATCCATGCCTGATTATCGTTTCTGTCACAAACTTTGCAACCAAATGAAGCATGTGTGTTAAGAGTAAATATTAATGGACAATGAACCAACACAATGTTCCCTAACATTCTATTTTTCTGAAACTATGCTATGCTGTCGGGAAATCAACACATACTTTGACAATTGAACATTTAAAAATCAGCATATTTATTCTACTTATTATAAGTTATCTTGTGAGAAATTCCTGAGGAATTTTGCTTGATTATAAGAACTATATGATGCTGCCTACGGCCGCCCCTTGGTTTGGCCGCCCTTGTGCGGCGCACACTCTGCACACCTGATAGGATCGGCCCTGGCTGTTGGTGTTACAACGTTTCACCCTAAAAGGTGCCATATGCAACCTGCTTTTTTAACAGTGCAGAAAAACGAGATAATGCATTTAAACTCACCGACATTGAAAGTCATTTATATTTGTTCTAGATTAGTTGGTGAAAAGTTGCTCACTATTGCAACTTGTGCAACCAGGGGTGCGATGAACTAAAGTTGGTAGAAGGGGGAAGTTTTCAGTTGTCGAATGAAACTTCGAATTTTTCCAAATGACAAAGTAAAAGCATAAGCATCACTATACATATATATTTTTTAAAATTGCAAGTTTGCAATGTTGTCTCCGTATTTGCCAGATCGTCAGACTAAATCGGCCGTGGTCACAGTAACCAACCGTGACCTCCCATCTAGACCTCCAATGTATGCAAACTTTGTGCGCCTTTTTGAAATGTAAGCAACACTGTAGTCATTTCTTTCTTTCCTAGAGCATTTTCTTGTATGCCTCGCAAAATCTAGTTTGCTACTAGCGCATAATATTAGATACCGGGGTAGAGCTATTTTAAAATACAACTCGTGAACAAAAAATTATTCAAGAGTAAGAATATAATACTGCAGAATTTCTAAAACTTACCCAACGACATTAAAGCCATATATGTAAATCTTACAAATCGTTTGTATGCAAATGCAGAGATTTTGCAATGTCTACTATTAAAATTACTTAAAGAGAAAACTACAACTTAACGACATCATACAGAAGGAAAATAATTGACTTCAGTATATGAAATAACAAAAACTACAAGAAAAAATCTCATAAATAAAAAATTAAGAATAATGAATTTGTTTTCACTTTTGGTGACAAGAGGTTTATTGCACCACAAACAGCCACATAATGGGCTACATTCAACCCTAACTTTCTCTCTTACTCTCAATCAATTTGCTATTTTGCCTTGGGGGGAAAAAGGGGGTTAATGGACTCACAGCGTAATTAAGTAAAGTAAAATAATAATATCTTAACTTTTTTTCTGAGATTTAAAACAATCTACGTCTCCAGTTAAAGGCATGTAAATAACTTTTGCTCTATAATGGGGTCGTTTGCAAAATTTTAAAAGTATTTTTTTCTAAAAGAGCATGTTTAAAAACATAGGCTCTGACCATTTTTTAAATAATTTGTTTAAGCTTAATATTTTTAAAAAATTACCTTAATCGGTGAGCTTTTATTGTTTACATTTCTTGGCGATGACATCACAAATGATGAAATGCAATTCTACGTTGCCACTCTCACGGAGCTAAATATTTAATTCGCATCTTTACTCACGTGTATTGGCAACGATATGGTTGATAGCAAGCGTGGAGTGCAATTTTCATTCGCTGCTTGATTATCATAACGTGAAAATGTAGTAGAAAGATGCGGCAAAGCATTTGTCACGTCATAAAGAACACGCCTTGTTTGAAAAATCGGAAATTTTAAAAAATTAATTTAAAAAAAAACTGCTGGGAAAATAAAAGTATTTTCTGGGCCCATGTTTTTTTTTTTTTTTTTTTTTTTGCTCATTCTATCCATTTCAATGACTAAAAGTAGTACTTTTGACTGAAGTAAACCGACCCATTACAGGTATCCCTCGTATAACATGGTTAATTCGTTCCGTTTAGTATCGAAACCGTGTTATACAAGAAGTTTTTTTTATAAATGGTTTTTTTACTATTTTTTTAACTTAACTAATCATGTACATATCATGAATCAAGTCAATGTGTATCGTGTTATATCGAAACCGTGTTATGCGAGACCTTGAAATAATGTATATTAAGGAATGTGTACCGTGCTATATCGAAACCAAGTCATAAGGTGCAAATTTTATAATAGCTGAAGTTTCGGCTCAATAGAACATACAAAGGAAACTGGCAACTAGAACATACAGAGACCTACTGATTTAAAAATAAAAGTTGTTATAAACGGTAAAACTTAATTATTTTACATAACTGAAACTAAAACTGTTATGCACAACAAGAAAAAACTTAACCCACTTTTCTTTCTGCAGTAAGAACAAAACGCATTCTATAAGAAAAAAAAATTTGCGTCACGGGACGCTCGCAAAACTGATAACCTACATAGGATTAAATTATCATTATTTAATCCTTTAGAAGTAACAATTGCCTTATGGTAGCTATAATAAGCAGCGAAATTTTTGCATTGTATGTTATCTAAAAATCTTGCAAAGATTGCATCAAGACACAGTTTCGTGACTTGTAGTGGCTTCTTCTGGCTTATTAATCATTTGTAATTGTAATTTGGATTGTAGAAAAGGTGAGATTTTTATTAAAAAAATTTTTTGAAAAAAAAACGACTTTAAAATTGTTCTAAATGAAAAATAATTTTGTTCTTTGATTGCCATTCAGACTTTTAAACGTAAGTTTTGATGTTGGCGCAAAAACAATAGATTAAATGACGCGTCGTTTCTAAACATTTCGTTTATCAGAAAAAAACTCAAACTTACGAAATATTTTAGATTTTAATCTGTGATGAACAAATTAAATGTTTATTATTTTCGTTTTCTCGGCCGTCCTCTATCCTCGCGTTGCGGAGTTTGCGGAGATGTACCGTATTCCCCGCATTAGCCGACATGCCGAAAAAAAGCGAGGTTGACCAGCGTCCCGGGAAATTCGAATTTTCCGGCATGCCGGATAATTCAAGGTTCATTTTGAAACCACACAAAAGTAAGTTTTTTCCCTCTGTTTCAACCGCAAATCGAACTCTACACAAGGAAAAAGAATAATAAATTCCCAAAGTAATCTCCTTTTCAAAAACGAACCAATAAATTTCAGGTCGTCGAGATGAAAAAAATTCGTGGTAGTTTCATGATGCGTTATTTTACTATAGTTAATCAATATTTGTACAAAATTAAACTGTTTATTAACACTAATAAACTGATCTGTACTGCCGGGCTAAGCACAAAAATGGAATCTCCAGCTGAGCTCAAAATGAGAAATCTGAAATCACTTTTTAAATTTTTATGCCTTTATGTATTTTATTTAGATGCCACTTTTTCAGGAATTTTATTTTAATATCTCCCATTCACAAATATTCATAAAACAATGCATTTAGGTAGTATATGTTACAACGAATCACCTAGTGACAATAATTTGGATAAAAATTGTAGATAAGAATTATACTCATGTGCTTAGCACACCAGTGATAGAACTTATATTATTTTTTTAAAAAGTTGAATATATATTTGTTATAGTATTAAATAGTTATATATATGATTTTTTTAACCTTGTTTTTTCTGGCATGCCGGAAAGGACCAGGAAAGGGTTGTTGAAAACCTGGTGACCCTCATATTTTGCGGCATGCCGGCAAATGCGGGGTAATACGGCAGTTTGATCTATAATTATATACACCTTTTCACAGTTTAAAACCCTAAATAAAGCGAGATATTTTTAGTATAACTAATCGCAAAAATGTTTTTTTTTTTTGTTTTGAAAACAAATTTAAAGATTTAATACTGTTTTAAAACGTTAATTGTAAATAAATGTTATCACCATTAACAAACCACTAGGTTAAGCTTAAATCTGAAACGATAAAATAGGCGTATTATTACGACCAGGCTAAGATCTATATTTTGCCCCTCCCCCTGCAAAAATCACCAGGGACCCTAACCGCACACTTTATTGGTCCCCCCCCCCCCCCCCAAATAACTAACTTTTTAACGAGTGATTGTTTTAAAGTTAAAGTCAGTTTACATTTTATTCTGTGATGCACAAATTAAATGTTTATTTATTATTTTTTGTTTTTTTCGGCCGTCCCCAACCCCCGCGTTGCGGAGTCTGCGGGGATGAAGTTCGTTTAAAATATGTACACCTTATCACAGTTCAAAACCCTAAATGAAGCGAGATATTTTGAGTGTGCAAAAATGTTTTTGTTTGAAAATAAATTTAAAGATTAAATGCTGTTTCGAATATATATTGTTTACAATGTTATTGGTATTGTATTATTAAACTCACCTTTCGTTAGGAGATTGCGTTATGTTACGAAGATCATCCATCTTCTGTTAGTTTCATTACTTTTTCTACTATCACTTTACGCTTAAACCTGACCCAAAACAAAGAAACAAAATTTCCCCGACCATGCACGCTTCTGTCGTATGCGCGAACGAAAGCAATGCCAGACGAGAGCTGCGCCGTTACGCGCGTTATGTCAGAAATCGGTTTACTCTCCCATAAGAAGTTATGACTTCAAAAATCTGAGCTTTTCTGTAGCAATAAAGTTCGTCTGAGCAGCAACAACAAAACAAAATTTAAAATAAAATAAATAGAATCATTCTATTTATTTTATTTGAGACTAACAGTACCCGCACGGCGATGCCCGTGCTAAGAAGGTAAAGGAAGTCCGTTGAGCAAAAGAAATACACCCCCCCCCCCCCCGCCCCCTTCTGAAGTGAGATGATCAATTTTCTTCAACTAAACTACGTACACAGCTTTTCAAAAGACCTAATAAAGGCTCTTTGGAATTTAAAACTATTCTCCATAACACACAAAAATACTAACAAGAGCTTTAAAACTCAAAGTAATCCTAAAACTACATAGTTCATCGCTTAACACGCTAACGTAACCCTGCCCTTTAGCGAGTGAAGCGGAGTTTTTTCCCCTGAAATGTAAAGTGTTTCGCCAAATAAACAATGCTATAATAAAAACGTTGAAATAAACAATCACAATTGAAAAATATGACAAATCAAATTATTTGCTTAGCTAAGTAACTATCTTGAACTATACGAACAAAAACAAAAGTTGAAGAAATAAGAAAAACAAAACCCGATAGAAAAATCCTAAAAAATCAACTGAACATCGAAAAAAAAAACGCATTCAAAAATTGATTCCTAAAGTAGAGCTTCTGCTTCCTACTACACCGTTTAAATATACCGCCTTAAACTGTGTTTTTAAAACTTCAACGTCAAAACATTTCTAGGGGCATTTCCCGAACCCTGATCTACCACTAAGTAGAGCATCAAAGAGCTTAAAATGCGTTTTTAGACCATGAATGTCAGTAAATTTCCAAGGGAGATGTTCCCAAACCTTCAACTTTTCCGTTAAAGTTTCTACCAAAGACATAGCCCGAAATTGCTCTCTAAGATTTCAATTTCGAAAATTTTTCGACGTACGGTTTTTACTATCTTCCTCTATCCATCGCATCTAACGTGCTTAACACTTCTATTGCGGACAGTTTTTAGGGGGAGCTCCAGATACTCTAACTTTACCAAACATAGGTTAAATTTGATAAATAATAATTTTTCACGCCTTTCCATCATTGCAATAAGTCTATTTATTGCTTTAAAAGTGAATGTATTTCAAATGAAATAAAAAAAAAATATATAGCACTTTTCTCAATGTGTGAAATAATTTATAAAATCATTCAAATAAAATAAGTTTTGAAAATGGGTGTTTTTATAAAAGTTGCCATTTTCTTTAAATTACCCAACATATTGAAAAATAATTAATGTGATCTTCTCTTTAATTTAAGCACTTGGGCCCCTCCCAAAACAGAATCCTTGCTACGTAACTATACGGTATCTATGTAAGGTTCTCGCATAGTTGCGGGAAGCCGAAATCTCCCCTTCTCTGAAGTGATAGAATAAAAATGGAATACTAGGAATGTTTCAACCGAAAGTCGTTGTGAAATTGCTAAAGCATTAGCATAACAATAATTTGAATCATGCGAACCTCCACCTAATTCTTGAATATAGTTTACGCTCACTCACATGTATAGAAAGAGTATTTTTGCACGTGAATTACTTGTGCACTAGTTGAAAAGCAGTTTGTAAACCGCGGTTTTTAAAACAATCTTGATTGTAAAAGTAAATTACACGAAATCCTGACTAGAGCTCAATTTTCATTTAAAATCAGCACCAAATATGCTGAAGCAAATTTGTGCATTAAAAAGATTAACACTACATCAATTTTTCTCTTCTCTTACGTGTTCATTTTTGCTTCAGTCAGTCATAAGCCTAAACTAGAAAATCGGATTTTTTTTTTTAAAATTTTTTATACACGTGTAATTACACATCAAAATGTTTTGAAGAAAAACAATAAATGGTCAACTTAAAAACACAAGCATGTTTTAATGATTTTTCCTGATGGTGGCAAGGCATGGGATCTAATTGAACAAGGTGCTGCAAATTCTCCCTGATTTTCGTTAGCATTAAGAAAAATGTTTAATCCTATCGAATGCACTTAATGTAAGAGTGCTTTAGCAGCCAAAAAGCCGAACATAATTCGATTTCAACCAAACAGCCGATGTATTGAGTCTAATCACAATTCGTTACACTTCTACTTCATAATACTTAAAATTTACTCAGTTATCCAATGGTCATAATCCCTTCAAATTAATAATTTTAGTCAATATGTTTTTAAAGATTTATAGCTATCCAATTTATTTTTACAGGAAGCAAGCTCTGGGTGGTATGGCTAACCTTGTCACCTTGTCAGCAGATGCTCCGCGCTGGTCGAATCAGATATAAGGCTATGGTAACCCTGATTCTAATATTTAAATTAGCTACTTTATTCTTATCGTATTATGCATTTGAAATGAGATAGCAGCTCTCTATAATCGAATTTCCATATTGAAATGCATACTAGCTGTGAGTGGTATTAAATTGCTGTTGCTTTATCTAATTAGCCATTAAACCTTTCATGAATTACAATGAATTGAAGTCTTTTTACTTTTGGTGCTGTTCACAACGACGCCTGTCTGGAAATGTGACAGGGAGTATTTTTTAATTTATTTATTGCCCAAAAGCAATTGTTATGACTGTATGAGTGCAATTTTCTGAACCTTTAGACTCGTAAAAAAGCATATGATAAGCAGGCAAGCCATTTCAAAAGTTTCAGGAGGGGGGGGGGAAGAAAGGGTGCAAAGGTTATAAACTCAATGAATATTATGCCAAAAAACAACATAAAACTCGCCCATGTACGTATTACATTAATTTCTGAAATCTAGGGGGGGCAATTGCCCCTGCTGACCCCCTAAATAACAGGCTTGACAATGGACCAGAAAGTTTGGAATATTTTGAAAAACTAATATTTAAACTTTCTTAACTTAATCGTAATATTTAAACAATGATCAAATTTATCCTCAAAATTAAACAGTTAAAATGTTTATTTAGTATCTTATATGGTTTTTTTTATGAAACTAGTGGTACCCGCACGGCTTTGCTCGTAGTTGAAAAATTAAAAGGTCATTCGGTTTGCCTGTATATTTACAAATAATGGATGACAAATGTCTCGCCAATTGGCTTATGTTCATTCGCTCTCCCATTCCACGTCATGATAATTTCGTAATTTACTCGTCCATCTTACGATAATTTTGCTCCGGAAAATGTTCTTAAAATTGAAATAGAAAAAAGAATGAAATCGAATTTTCGAAAAATTACTTCGAGGTGCACACCCCCATGCTACAAACTAACTTTGTGCCAAATTTCATGAAAATCGGCTGAACAGTCTAAGCGCTATGCGCGTCACAGACATACTACAGACATCCAGACAGAGAGTTATTATTAGTTTTATTACCGTTTCATTATTAATAAAGATAAAGATAAAGATTCTGAAAATGCAGCTGTAAATTTCCACTTATAAAGAAACCAATATATTATTTTAATATCCTGAGATATTTTGGTTACACCAGCGTTTCTTAATTTCTTTGATTCTTCTAAGTGGAACCCTATTATAATGTTCACGTTTTTTGCGGAGCACCTAGTATTTCCTCAATAATATAACTCGAATGCAATACTCTGAAAATAGGTTGCTTGCCGTAAAAAGGAAAACTATTTTAAATGACAAATACTGGCTGCAAAAAACTACAAAAATAAATGCTAAATTTCTTAAAGCAATCTCCTTCAAACAAAATTTTAACTTTTGATAAGATTCATGGCTTATTTACGGAAGAAAGACATGATATTTATTTTTTGTTTGAACATAAGTTGAGAATCCCGCTTCTTACTTGCGTGTAGCTGCAAATGGTAAAAAAGCCAATGCCGGGCCAATTGAGTACTATTAACATCTTTTAAATCACACTAGAATTCCAATATTGCATAAATTCAAATTCATGTCGTAAGGAAGATTCAAATGACGTTTCAATGAAAGTTTCATTTTCTTGAACTATATCATAGGCGAAAGTCAAATACTGACATTAAAAAATGGGAGTTCCTGGGAGTTCCGCGGAGCACAGTTTAAGAAATACTGGGTTAGATTATTCTAATACAGTAAGTTCTAAGTTGGGCCGGTGATGTGTTAAAAGTTGCCGTCAAAACTCAAATGTGGATATAAATGGGAAACTAACCAATAATAAAAAATTTTGCTCTAAAAATTTAACTGAAATGAATTTTTAACGCTAATAAGTAATGGCGGCTAAATGTAGCAAATTACTTACAAAATTCAAACTTAGGTCGAAACAAATTGGATCTGTTGTTTAAATTAAATGTTCCATATTTTGTTTTTCGGTACGACTGCTTGTGTCAGACACATGCTTTATTCACAGCTTTATTGCGCATCTTTTGTACAATTGCTAACTGAATAATTAATAGAATTTCACCAAGGCTGTTGTTACATTTAAAACAATAGGTAGCAATAAAAACAAGTAGTTAACTTTTTAAAAACAATTAAGTAAGCATTTTTAAACATCGAAATAGAAAACGTTACTCCATTTTTACTGTTCTATGGAACACGTTCTGTTGTCTGCTTCCAAAAAACCTATTTTGAAAGTTTATACTCATAATATTCCAGCAGTTTTTGAATTTCTGCTGTTTTGCATGCTAATGCTTATAATTTCACCAAATAGTTAGTATTTGTGAGTTAAAAAAATGATTCATCTGTGCTTTCTTGAAATGTGATGTTATGGTAATGCGTTTCAAAATGAATCTAACATTGAACAAAACATCCCCTCTTCTACAATTTTAAACGCCTCTACAAGCACAATAAGAACTGTATAAATTAATTGTGCTTATAAAATCTTGCACTGGGAAAATTTATTTAAAAAAAAAACTACTTCAGATTCATACATTCATCTTTTTTTTTACCCATCCATATCTCATTTTGTTTCTTTTCCCATTCGTTGAATAAGGCTAAAGGCAAGTAATTGGCGTAACATTGTCATTAATTGGGATTTTCAATTTGCGACTTTTAACAAAACAACGGGCCACGCGGATCAGCTTCACGGGGCGAATGTGATCCACAGGCCGCGGTAGCCTCATGAGTGAGCACCACTGGCGGTAGAAAGGTGCACATGTAGAATTTTATCAATGTACTGAAAAAAAAAAAGACTTTTTAGGGTTAAGAGGCAAAATAAAAAAGAATTATATTAAAATCTGAAGTGACTTTTTTTGTAATGAATTTTCTTTATCAGTGCAAAACTATGAATATCCCGTACTTTTACGCAAATATAAAATTGCGTGGAAAAAGGATTTACATACATCTTCATGCACTGTTATACCCAGAGGTTCCAGACGAGTGAATATATTCCCCCTAAGGTGAAAGCATGGTGACCAAGGGTGCCATACTGGCCAGGAAGTAAAGCAGAGGTGCGAAAGTAGCAGACAGTCGTAGACAGGGGTGCCAAAACAGCAAGCAATCGCTAAATGACTTGCTGGCGCATGCGCTTCCGGCATACATTCACCATTCAACCACTTCAATATGGCGGACGAATGATAGGTTGCACTACGCGTGGCTTCTACGTCTTTCACATTGAATGAAGTACACTATTGGATTAAATCTCAACTTTTGTAGGATAATTCTTTAAAATAACAAGTAAGTACAGCTTTTGATCACTTTGTAGCTTTTAGGGCTTTCAAACATAGTTAAAAGTACGTTTAATGCTTTTCAGTTACCGTTAGTCCGTTACGATACCGTAGTACCGTTAGTTGTTTATTTTCAGGTTACCGTTACTATCGTGAAAATTCCATCATTCACACAAAACGCTACTAAATGTATCTATCATTATTTTCTTGAGTACTCGATAAGCAACATTTAATCACCGAAATAGTAACCGCAATGATATTTTCAATAACCAACAAGTGAGAACCTAAATAAAAATGATTCTTGTGCTTCCTGTAGCGAGCGCAAAAAATAAAAAAGAAATCTCTCTCCGTCTATCTTTTTCCTTTGCTTTTTCGTTCAAGTGTTTGAATCATTTCCTGTTAGCGGTTATTCGATAGTGTTAGGAGTTTCTTTAAATTTTTAACTGTCGAAAAATTTTATGCGCATTTTATTTTATTGTTATTTTGATTGAAATGTTGAACGTTTGAGAAACGATTTTGTTTTATCGTAGCTTTAATATCCCAGAATATTTTTGGCTGTTCACATGTAAATAATTCATAAGTACATCTACACTTTACTTTCGGTGCGGTTATTTCTCACAAATGATCATTAACTTAACTATGATTATTCAAATAATTACTCGTCTTTAACTTTAAATATATTTGTGACAACTCTTTGATACCAAATAAAGTCTGTAGATATTTATTGTTTTATTCATCTTTAATATTACTTTGTAAAACAAAAAACAAAAAAAAAAAACTCATCAGTACGCAGAATTTTTTCACAAGTTTTTTACCGCCCCGAGAGTTATTATAATTATTATTATTTATTTTATTTATTTTTAAGAAAAGGATAAAAATTTCACAGGTCCGCAATGTTTTTCATTTGTTTTTACCGACCCGTGGGTCAAAAGAGGTTGAGAAACACTGATGTAGAGAACGATCAGATGAATTAAAGCAATGAGCACTTCTTAACTATGTTGAAAACTCTGAAATATGGTCAAATGCTGTAATTACAAGTTTTAATCATTTCCAGTACTGAATTCATGCAATGTGAAAAGTGTGCAACACGTAGACTATCATGAATCAAAACAAAACTATTAAAAAAAGAAAAATACACAACTGTATTCAAAAACGCACACAATACGGGGGAGGGGGGGAGGATCTACAGTAAGGGTGCCATTTCTCTCTCCGAAGGTTCATTCTTTTCACCCCGGCTGCCTACTTTTTGAAAGGTGCCTGTTTTTCACCATAGTTAGAGGTGAAATTTCGGCTCCGTATTGGGTGCCGCTGGTGAACAAGCGTTTCACCCCTGAAAGGTGCCGAATGCAACCTATAGTTTTAACAGTGTGAAGAACCTTTTTTTATATATAAAAATATGTTTATGAAAAATAGCGTCTGATGTGACCGGGGCGGAGGGGGTAAGGTGAAATGTGACACTATGTGACAAAGGGGAGACATGGGTTAAAAATGGTGAAAAACATTTATGGACAGCTCTCCACTAATGATGTCACGCGCTGTGGGGAAGGGCTCTCATGAAATTGTGACATTTTGTGACAAGAGGGAGGGAGAATTTGAGAAGAAGTGTGACATCACGCATTTTTTATGATTATAAAATATACGTGATACGTGACAAAAGGTGAAGGTAAGGTGAAAAATGACACATTGTGACAAAGCGAAGAGAGTGCGTAAAGTTAATAACGAAAATAATGACGTCTATTTTATCGATACAAATGATTTTTTTTTTTTCAAATTCATGTTAGTATCTTCATATCAGATTGTTTCTTCTTTTTGCACTCCGCAAAATCTTAAGGTAATCTTAAAGTTTTAAAAATTACATTTCTTTCACAAAATAACTTGCTCTGCTTTCTCATGTTAATCTTACACATTACAGAATTGCTCATAATTTTCCCTACTCGTAGGGCAATTAAGTTAAGGAGCTACAAATTTGTTCAAGTCCGGACTCCAGAAGGCTCAGTACTGTCTCTGGCCTGTGATTAAATCAATGATCAATGCATCACGTGGACAGATACAGATCATTATAGTGCTCCAAGATGTTGGGGGATCAAACAGTGATCTGAATCCTTGTAAGTCATTACTGATTGGGAATTATATGTAACTGCATTACGCGTGCGCAGTTTCCCTTTCGCCGCTTCCGCCGTTCCTTGACTGCATTATCGGAATGTTGCTTGGTTTAGTTTATTAAATTAGGAAAATCCTGTGAAATAATTTGGAAAACTTGATAGGAATTCTACTGTATTGTCAGCTTGTGGCTTTAAGCTTTGAATTTTGTCTGCATAAGTTCGTATATTCTCATTTGGGGTAACTTTGGACCTGAGCCATGTGGATTAACTTTGTACCAGTTTAACTTTTGTGGATTAACGTTTGTTTCTATAAAAATAATATACAGTGGTACCTCTTTCAAGAGACACCTCTATTCAAGGGACATTTTCGTCTGGTCCCAATCTCTTTGAATAGGGACTAGGTCCATGCATCTGCCTCCGATTAACGTACACTTCGTTTAAGGGACAGTCTCTGAAGAAAAAAATACAAAAAGTCATGTATAAATAAATAATATTGAATAAACTGAGATTCAAGGGGCACTTTTTGTCTAAAAACTAACTGCTGAAAATTCGACATTAATATGTACAATAAAGAAAGTATGCATTGCAAAATTCTTGTTGAAATTTACATTCATGGCTTTTCCATCTCAGCAATTTATACTTTGGCGGATAGTGTACAGTCCATAGCAATTTTGTGTAGAAAACTTCAAATGTGTACATTAATAAAACTTGCTTTACATTGTATTTCATTGTTAATTACACGATATCAATCAAATCCACGTAACAAATTACTTCAAAATAATTTCTGTATATAATAAAACTTTCCATTGCCAGATTTTTGATTAAATTTTAATTATTAAAAGAATGAATTTCGAACTTTAAATAAGTCTGATTTTTTTTATTAGCATATGTAAAATATTTTTAGTGTTTAACCTTTAATTCTTATAGTTAATGTTACTCTCTTTTTTTATTTTTTAAAATAAATTTGTACTACAGAGTACCTTTCGTATGTTGCATGTACTAACTCAGATGCCTCAGAAGAAGGGACACCAATACTTAAGGAACAAAATGCCTTAGTGTCCCTTTATGCGAGATTCTAATGTAGTTGAATTCAAAATAGTCCTCATCTACACTGTAAAAAAAATCCGGAAACGTTTCTGAGTATATCGTGCAGCTGTGGTTCATGAAAGTTTCAAAAACGTTTCTGAGTATTTCGGAATCCTCTTTCTGTAATGTCCAGAAACGTGTCTGAGTATTTCGGAATCCTCTTTCTGTAATGTGCAGAAACGTGTCTGAGTATTTCGGAATCCTCTTTCTGTAATTTTCAGAAACGTTTCTGAGTATTTCGGAATCCTCTTTCCGTAATTTCCAGAAATGTTTCTGAGTATTCTGTGCAGCTGTGGTTCATGAAAGTTTCGAAAACGTTTCCGAGTATTTCGGAATTCTCCAAACAATTTTCAAAAACGTTTCCGAGAATTTCGGAATCCTTTTTCCGTGATTTTTTCTAAAACATAATTCTTTATTATAGTATTGCATACCATATCAGTTTCAATTCTTTCATATCTAAGAGCAATAATACAAGCAATTTTGGAACTATTCGTGGATTTTTTTTTTTTTTTTTGGAATTTCTAATGACAAATAGCATGGTTAACAGCATAACATATGCACAGTTATAAATTTTTGAAAAATTATGAAATAATCTAGTAGTTTCATTCCTAATCACAAAATCGTCGGGGAATTGTTGTGGGGGTACCTTCTGAAAAGTGGGGATTGTTTGTTAAACAATCTTAAACTTCAGTTTTTCTCTCAATATTTTCAAGACAAAACTACACTGTAAAAAAAATTCGGAAACGTTTCTGAGTATATCGTGCAGCTGCGGTTCATGAAATTTTCAAAAACGTTTCTGAGTATTTCGGAATTCTCTTTCTGTAATGTCCCGAAACGTGTCTGAGTATTTCGGAATCCTCTTTCTATAATGTCCAGAAACGTGTCTGAGTATTTCGGAATCCTCTTTCTATAATTTCCAGAAACGTTTCTGAGTATTTCGGAATCCTCTTTCCGTAATTTCCAGAAATGTTTCTGAGTATTCTGTGCAGCTGTGGTTCATGAAAGTTTCGAAAACGTTTCCGAGTATTTCGGAATTCTCCAAACAATTTCCAAAAACGTTTCTGAAAATTTCGGAATCCTTTTTCCGTGATTTTTTCTAAAAAATAATTCTTTACTATAGTATTGCATGCCATATCAGTTTCAATTCTTTCATATCTAAGAGCAATGAAACAAGCAATTTTAGAATTATTCGTGGATTTTTTTTCTGAATTTCTAATGACAAATAGCATGGTTAACAGCATAACATATGCACAGTTATAAATTTTTGAAAATTTATGAAATAATATAGTAGTTTCATTCATAATCACAAAATCGTCGGGGGAGGGAAGGGGAGTACTTTCTCAAAAGTGGGATTGTTTGTTAAACAATATTAAACTTCAATTTTTCTCTCAATATTTTCAAGACAAAATTATCAACATATTGTATTTTTAATGCAGAACTTAAAAACATATCTTGTATCAAACTTGATAGCTTTTATTTTCGGATAAAATTTGACAGAACTTACCTACACTTTGCGTTCCGAAATTCGTTCACGTCAAGTCAATTTCTTTGACGAACAAAGTGTACCGAAAAGTACCAACAGAGAAATTGATAATTTAAATATGACACCAAAGTTCCCCTGCTGGAACCATTCGGGTTTATTCTTCTGTTCTTGCCCTTTTCCAGTTTATCACAAATATAGATACTTAATCAAAATAGGTTACTGATTTAGAGTGTGCGCAAAATGCATTATATATTTTATTTATTAAAACATTGAACTCTATTACATGATTATTCCATTTCATATATACGAGAGTCCCCCCCCCCACACCATAAGAGTGATGGTGCACCCATAAAATGATATAAAGCGCCCCTCACCTTAAAAGAAGCAACCCCTTGAAAATGTCAATGGCACAGTCTGCGTGGTGAACGCCCCTCGTCTTCTCACCATATGTGCATTGCATATTAATAACATAGTATTTAAAAACTGATCACTTTTAAAACGATGACATGAAATAATATTACTTTTTATTTCAGCATGTAAATGCAGCTGTTCCATTTTTGCCACTGACTCATTCCTCCTGAGTGTCCTACATTAAACTAGTATATCCACGAAGGAAATGTTATTTTCGGAACTAATGTCAAGGATTTTTTTTATTGTTAACCACATTTAACATAATGAATAAGCAGATGAATTAATTTCATAACTATGTTCTTACTAATAGATAACATAGTCATTTTATAATGGTATAAATATTTTTAAATGAATGAATAAATTATAATAAAAAAAGATAAATTATACCGGCACATTTTTTGTGAAGCATATTACAATACTAGAAAATATTTGCATTACCATATTTCTAAAGAATTAAACAATTGATTTTTCTTTCTTTTTTAACCAAAATGTATGTACATCCAAGTATTTCGAAATAACTTTTCTGTGATTGCTTCTCAAATATAAATCTTACTTCTTTTGCGTAATTAATCAGTTTCAGTTGGTTACAACAAATAGTACACCGCGTAGGATAACTTTAAATTAATTCGATAAACCCAAAAAGAGTTACAATTGGAGCCTCATCAAATGCAAATCAACAAAAATATAAATGTATATAACAACATGTTTTAAAATATTCATTAATACTTACAAGTGAACATGAGCGGAAGAAAATCTAAGTACCTCCATTACAACTGAATAAGTAATCCAAAGGGTTTCGTTTCATTAAGTATAAACACGGGTGTTGAAACTATTCACCCTTGAACACACAATATATATCTAATTATGGTCGCATTGGAAATTGTAAAGAAGCAAATGGTTATTAACTAACTTAATAGCTGCGTACATCGTCTAAAAAATCAAAGGCAGTCCAAAATGCAAAGGCGTAAAATTAGTTTCGACACATTTTACTACTCTCTAGACATGAAATAACAAGCAATCCAATGCTGAACAGTTGCTGACTGCAGCAACCATAGATAAGAAAAAGAAGTTCTCGATATTTCCGACTCATTGGCGCCTGTGTTGGAAGGATGAAATAGATTTCGAAGCGTTGCGTCATCACTTCCGCTTCTAGATATCTTGAAATAACAAAAAGCTTTCTGAATATTGAGGAGTTCGCTATTGGATGAAGGATTCCTACTATTTCGGAAACGTTTCCGATATATCTAGAAACGTTTCCGAAATTTGTTACAGTGTATCAACATATTGTATTTTTAATGCAGAACTTAAAAACATATCTTGTATCAAACTTGATAGCTTTTATTGTCGGATAAAATTTGACAGGACTTACCTACCCTTCGCGTTCCGGAATTCGTTCCCCTCAAGTCAATTTCTCTGACGAACAAAGTGTACCGAAAAGTACCAACAGAGAAATTGATGAATTTAAATATGACACCAAGTCCCCCTGCTGGAACCATTCGGGTTGATTCTTCTGTTCTTGCCCTTTTCCAGCTCATCACAAATATAAATACTTATTCAAAATAGGTTACTGATTTTATTTTTACAGTGTGCGCAAAATGCATTATATATTTTATTTATTAAAACATTGAACTCTATTACATGATTATTCCATTTCATATATACAAGAATAACCCCCCCCTCCCACCATAAAAGTGATGGTGCGCCCATAAAATGCTATGAAGCGCCCACCCCCCCTTGAAAAAGCAACATCATATACATTATAAATCAAAGTATCACATACATTATAAATCAAAGTATCATATAAATTATAAGTCAAATACTTTAATATGGTGTAAAAATACAAAATTATTTTATTAAGTCTTTTTTTTTTTTTTTTTGCTTTTGGTAAAATTGAGGCTCGTAAAACGAAAAAAATGAAGACACTTTTAAATACATATATGTATCTATTTGTTAAATAAATTAATACACATTTAACTAATTTAAAGCGTTTCGCTAATGCAAATATTTAAAGAGATATCGTCATTTAGATAATACTGAAGCACTATGTTCCTAATTACAAGAGATAGTTTTTTTTTTTTTTTTTTACTTCATACAATCTAGCTACACTGTTTACAAGAGAATGAAAACATGCAACCTTAAAGACGAACTATCAAACCTGACAATTTGCATATTATAACATTTAATTCATAATGCTTGATACATAGCCAAATATTAACTGAGATTGACACATAAAAACAAAGTACACAATAACACATATTTAAATTTTTTTATAATCTTCAATTCATAAATTTTACAGAATAAAACTAGACACACTTGCACTTTAAATATGTGTTCTATGTAATGTAAAATATTTTCAAATTGCAATAGTTCACAACGAAAAAATAATACTGAAGAAAATAGTTTTTTTTAACGAGATTTATATGAACTAAATCTCTTAAAAGTAATAGAGTTGCAAAGCGACTTACCTATTCGTCGGTGGTGGTCTTTTGCAGGCTTTGGTCACCAAAAAGGTGATTTTTATGACAGAATAAAATTCTGCCAACAAAAATTACCCATTTGGTAGAAAGAAGAAAAGTATCCAAGAAAAAAGTAAATTACCTACACAAGTTATGCGACGCAATGAATTTACATGGCGTCCTCTCGGTAGTTATTTGGTTTTCAATTTCAGTTTGTATTCCTTCCGCGAGCATGCGTCGAGAATTTGCACTTCGTACTTAAAAATAAGTGACATAGCTTCAAATTCAATCTTATGACGATACATATGCAAGAAAATATAAGACTTTAGAATTATCTTCAGTGAATTCATGCGAGGAACAAAACTTCTACTAATCCCCTTGAGGAGTGTTACTTCGCATGTCAGCACTTGTTTTCATTGCGTGCTTTCGAAAGTTTCAGTTTAGATTTTCTGCTGGACTATAAAATTGTGAGCTGCGCATGCGTCGACTTTTACTTTCTTGCTATACGGGAAACGTTTTTGATTATAGCAGAAAACTGCGGAGGGCGTACGAATCTGTGTATTACGGAAAACTTTTTTATATATTCAGAGAGTTTTCCGAGATTTTTTACAGTGTATATAAAGCCTATAATACAAGCCATTGATCGAGTAATGCTCCGATGTCATCAATAATGAAACGTGCGCCATAGCATGATAATTTGATAATATGTTTTGGTAATGTTTGATATGCAGGGAAATGCTTTATTTTGACAAGGCTGAGCTGGATCCGGTAACTTAACTGTTTTTGTGGTACGACTAATTTTCGGAGAATGAAGAAACGAAAATGTGGCCAAGAATGAACGCCATCTACTGGAGCTTAGGGTTAATCCACTGGAGTCAAGGTTAAAATTTCGACTGTCAAAATATCACCAAACAGGCAATTGCTTTGTTCAAATGAAAAAGCAATTTTCACCCGTCATACTTCGACCGAGTATGACGGGTGTTACATACTGTTACCGAGAGACGGGCGATTTTCTAGTAATAATAATAATAATAATAATAATAATAATAATAATAATAATAGTGTTATGCAAATGCTGCTCTCAATCTAGTGAAGAATCCGACAAGTTTTCTGATTATACTCGATCGCAAAAAATTTCATAAATAGTTTTAGTAGCTGTAATTGTTCTATGGATCGCAAAAATCTGGGAATAAGCTGTAAGTTTTATACAGAATTTATAACAACAAAATCTAATTTATGCATCAATAGTAAACAAAGTAATCAAGCACAAATTAGATAACTAAATTTTTCTTGGATGACTTTTCATCTTAAAGCTCACATTTCGTTGCATTGAAAAGAGGGCTCTTTAACACACCGAAACACGTGTCTGCAATAAATTTGCTAATTTAGGTTTGATTATGTTGTTTACTATTGTCGCTTTGTTGCACAAAGGTACTTCTTCATTTCATGACTTATGTAGGAGATAGGGGACGCTTGAGAATGCGGTATGCTTTAGGATAACTTCAAGCAAAAAATCTTGAAAAATTTCTCAAGTAATGACAGTACCAGTCCTACCTCATGGCCAAACATCCAGAGTAATGAGCCAGCTTATGTTTCAGTAAAGACAATTTCTTTTGTTTCAGCGGGTATTGTATGTAATTTTATCACTGTCTTCTTCACGTGGAACTTTTTAAAAACTAACTAATAAGCTCAACTTAATTATTGTAAATAGTTATATGAGCATTCAAGTAAATGCATGACAATATTTATGCTTTTTTTTTAAATTAAATAACGTGTTTTTCAGCGCTTTAGAACTTAATTCGTGTTTTTTTTCCTGCTTTTATGTGGTTTTAAAAAAAAATTCTACCTCTAATCTATAGCTTTTTGAAAAGGTCTTTATCTAGCCACCTGCAATTGATATTTTTTTCAGGTAATTTACTTCGGTTTCGAAACTTCAATTCTTTACACTGAAGATGATGTTCTTTGGAACTCAGAAACACCATGCGTATGCAGCTTTCATTAAATAACATAAAATGTAAATAACAAAAAATATATATATATAAACATTGCAGACGATAACAAGTGGATAAATATTGAATGTAAAACATGGAAGACGAAGAGTTAAAAAAAAAGCAAGTTAGAAAAGTGTTCTCAAAAAACCTTCAGCAAGCAATATATTCTTAGAACTTTTTTTTTATAAAATAATGAAAAAGGTGCTAAAACAAAGATGTTATAACTCAAGTTGTTAGTTACTGTTTTAATGATTTTCGTACATACTTATAATATCTATATTTGGTAAATATGCTATTTTGTTGGTTATTTAGCTTATTTCAAAAACCTTTTACTAATAACATTAATTACTTCCTTTTGAAAGCATTTGATTTATTATTATTACGTTCTCAGACAAACGTTGTCATTTTTGAAAGCTAAAAAAAATTTCCCCACGCTTAATCGAACAATATTTCTTAGAACCAACGGCAATCTTTTACGCGGGGCCGACAGTACTGAAAAAGAAAGCATCCATTTTCGAGAAATCTTCATCAAACAGGATGACTGATTACTGTTTCTTTTCCAATTGTGAAATCTTATTCTGCTCTGTCTTCAGCTCAACATTCATGAAGTAATTAAGTTTTCGTCAAGTTATAAACAACAAAAGTAAGATCAATATGTTTTGCGGTGACAGAACAGTAACTTTTAAAAGACATTTTCAAAAGCAAAGTTTTAAATGTTCTTGCAGCTGAAGTTGAAATTAATATTGTAAAAGAAATGTTGAAGTTAATAATGCTATTGCTCAGAACAGATTAAATATTGATTTCATATGGCATTGATTCTTTTTAAAAGGTATTATGATTCTGTTTGAAAAATTCCCTTTTTATGCAGTCTTTAACGTTTAGAAGAATACTTGATTTGGGAAATAGAACATAATGCTCGTTTAGAACTAAAGGAACCCGTTTTCCCCGAAGACCAACGTCTATCTTTTAACAATTAAACATCTGGCTTACATTTATCACCGTTGGCTTACATTTTCGATTATATAATTTTAGCATTTAAAATTGATTTATGAAAAAAAATATTTCTTTTATGAAAAATGAAAATTATTAGTTAATATAAAAATATATGAAATTTTCCTACTCAAAGTGGATATGTTTAAGTAAATTCCAATTAGTAATGAATTTTTAGTAGGAACAGTTTGAATTCAGGTGTATTTTTTTCCAATATTTATTTGTATAAGAGTTGGAGAAACGAATTGCAGGACGACTGAGTTATAACAACATTACTACATATAAAATTTCGAAGATACATAAGTAAAATAAATAACCTAGGTTTCTCTTTCTATAGAAATTTGCTGTGTCACCTGGCTTTACATGGTGTACCTCGAAAATAAAATTTTATGTCAAGTGACGCGTGTTCAACAATTAGGTCCGGAAAAAAATAACTGTAAAGTTTTCCGGAACGGAAAAATAGCCAAAATGAGAAAAAAAAATTTAAATTGCCCGAAAAACCCTCAAAGCAAATGCAAGAATTATATTTGTTCACACTCGAAAACAAATAGCAACAGATTTTTATTCCCAGTGATTTTATTCACGCTAATTAAAACTGAGCTAGCGGCATACGATAAATTTCCGATTTAAATTTGATTTTCCTTTACTTAAAAATGGTTAAAACTTCTCTGTTGCTAATTTTAGGAATTTGATGGTTTCAAATCCAGTGGTAAAAAACTTCCAAAGGGGTATTTTTTCGAAGGCTTTCGAATTGTCGTAGTAGGGCAATTATATCAGGTGGAATAATAAGTGTTACAGAATAAATGAATAAGTAGTTATCTTTTGAAGCTATGTGAATTAAACTTTGATGCATCAGCTTTGTGGGAGAGTAAGGTGGAGAAACGGCCACCAAACTCTCCCATAACTGTAAGTGTCCCAAGATAGGGAGGAGAATCCCTGACTTGGGACAATGAAAATTTTTTGTATTATATTTAAAGGGATCTATCTATTGTGAGGATCTGAGAAGTTGAGCTCCGACTCTGACAATGTTTACGTCTGTTTCAGAAAATAGGGAAGGGGAATTGGCGCTAAGTTGAGTTGAGAAACCATCTCAGTAGTTTTTCAAAAATATTCCAACTAAAATTCGAGCCAATAACACGTCTATTTTTCACTAAACTCCCCTAAAACAGGAAAACAAGGTCACAGCTCAACTAACTGGAGCTGCACTAGACGCATCTATACATTGACCTGAGGTGAAGTACAAAGGCTCAGACTAAAAATAGAATGCTTCGTTGAAATGAAAAACATATGAGACAGTGAGAAGCAAAGGGATGTAGGTGGCAAAATTAAAAATTTGGGGACATCCAGTACAAATGGTAACTGAACCTCTCCTCTGTCTTGGGGCAAGAGACACTTGAAAATGTCCATTTACATCCCTTTGCTTCTCACTGTCTCATATGATTATTGCATTACTAAAAGTAAAAGTTCAAAACTGTTGACTGTAACCTTTACACAGCCAAATCGAAAAATCTTTTTTGAACATGCTGTAAGTTAATGAGTTCTTTTTGTAAAAGTTCATCGTAATCCAGTTTTCCTGTTCACAATTTATGCTAGATTGAAATTTTAGCAAAGATTCTAATATTGAGCGTTTTTCTTTGAAATACATTTGCAAAATTAAGCAAAAAGAAATATTATATTTTTCGAATCAAACTATTTCATCAATGACAATCTCTTTCATCCTTCCTTTCTTTTCTTTTTTTTTTTTGTTTTTGTTTTTTAGTGTTCATAAAGTTAATTTATTTTTGATTCACAGACTTTTGTTTTTTATTACTAACTCAGAGGATCGGTGTAATTTTTACACATTTGATACATTAAGCATTCCTTCATGTTTCTTTTTTCTTTGAACAATCTCAAATTGCTAATTTTCCTTAATCAATAATAATCATGGATGCCGTTGCATCCATGTCCTCCGGAATCGACGTTGTTTATAGCCAACAGTCTCTACCCAATCCTCTTTAGGCAATAAAAAAAAAGCATCTTGTCCACAAATCCAGAATCAAGCTCCGGGCATTCAGTTGAATTTTGACGTCTTGAGTTCAAATTATGATTTTTTCCCCCTCACGAAGTGTGATAGGAGCCAGGTGTTGAAGCAAGAAACCCAACGAGTATGGTCCTATCGCAATTTTTGATAGCAAAAACCATAATTTGAATTCAAGACGTCGAAATTCAGATGAATGCCAGGGGCTAGATGTTTAGAGCTGGATATTAAATTTTCTTTCTTTGGCCTTTACGGGAATGTAGGTGAAAAAAAAAAAAGCTAGATTGGAATAGAGGTACATTAGCGATGTAATAAATTTATCGCTATAAGAAATTAAGGATTTCCCGTGAGGGTGGGGTAGGGTTGTCTTTTACGGGAAGGTAAGTTAAAAGAGAATTTTCATGTGTAAATGTATTTGGTTTGTATCAAGTGCAACAATGGGGTCGTTTCCAAAATTTTAAAAGTATTTTTTTTCTGAAAGAGCATGCTTAAAAACATAGGATCTGACCATTTTTTAAATAATTTGTTTAAGTTTAATATTTTTAAAAAATTACTTAAATTTGGCACGTTTTCAATGTTTATGCTTCTGTCCGATGACATCACAAATGATAAAATCCCATTCTGTGTTGCCATTCACAGCGCAAAATATTTAATTCGCATCTTTACTCACATGTATTGACAACGATATGGTTGATAACAAGCGTAGAGCGCAATTTTAATTTGCTTCTTGATTATCATAACGTGGAAACGCGGTACAAAGATGCTCCAAAGAGCATCATTTGTGACGTCATCAAGACCACGCCTTGTTTGAAAAATCGGACATTTTGAAAAATTAATTAAAAAATAACTGTTCGGAAAATGAAAAAATTTCCTGGGTCCATGGTATTATTTTTATTTATTTATTTATTTACTTATTTATTGCTTATTCTATCAATTTCAGCAACTAAAAGTACTACTTTTGACTGAAGGAAACAATCCCATTAGATATATTGTTGCAAAAATGTTTATTAATAACACTTTTATTGATAACTCTTTTTGCCCTTTTCCCAGTAATTAACATGAAAACTGTAAAGATGTATTTTACTGATCAAGTTCGCGAAAACCGCATCTTGAACCCCCCTATTTACTATCATGGGTATGAGATGACATTTACAACTGAACTCACACAGTATTTGCATTTACGTCAGTAGTGAAAGTTAAGCTCTACGCATTGCAGATATATTTTATTGATCTCTATAAAGCAGACATCTCTCAATTACGGATTTCCTTTAGGTGTATTATTGTCATCACGTATCTTTGTTTAATTTGCATTTAAAGCTTCAGGTAAAAATGATAGTTAGCTCACCGATAGCAATAGTGACACATTTATATTTAAAAAAGAGGATGGGAAAAAAAAGTTTTACGCGATGTTACCATTAATTGATTAATTATTCTCAAATGCTAGAATATTTGCAAAACATTTATGACGTTATGTTTCACTAGGTTTTATCAAGTGTAAATTGATAGGGTATAATTAAAATTTGAAATATTTTCTTCTAAAAGGTAAAATTTAATGATGTACCAATATTGATCATATTGTTTATACGAGAGTTTCTCAAAGCGTGGTCCGTGAGCTTAAACCAGGAGGTCTGCCGATGCTAATCTGCAAAAAGGTGCAAAAAAAAGTAAAAATAATTGCATTCGAAATCGTTTTCATTCATGTTGAGTAATGAATATCAGGCATTAGTTTCAAAATATGTGTAGAAAATAGACAAATATAAAGAAAATATGTAAATAGTTATTTCGCAATATGATTTAATTATATCTTTGGGGAGGGGAGGTATGTTTTCAGATGAGGGTCCATGAAAACTAGCTTTGCGTCAGTTTGTGGCAAAAAAGAGTTATAAATTCAGATTTTAAATATATAATAGGCATTTATTTATTTATTTTTCAAATTATTAAATGTGCTTTTATTATTACCGGTAGGTAATTTGCATAATTGAAAAGTTTCGAAATAAACTATTTGAATATTATTAATATAACATTTCCGATGAAGTTTCCGATTAAACTATAAAACGTCATGCTTTGCTGAAATTCTTTTTAAGTAAATGTGTACTGTGTATATAAAATTCGTATAATCAAACACACACACACACAGATTTTAAGTTGCTATCGATTCTGACAATGACTTGATGCGATAACTAGTTTAGCAGTCATTAGTTAACCTTAACATAGTGAAGTAAGTTTTTAACAAGTAGTCAGAAGAAACATTAAGTACTGTGAAATATTTCCATAAAGAATCATATTTTCATGTTTTTATTAATTATTCAAATACCAATTATAGATTATCTATTCAAATAAAACGTTGTTTTTTATTATAATTTTGGAAGCATAGCTTAAGAACTCATTTCAAATGTGTCGATCTGTCAACATATTGACCTTTTACTTACCATTTAATTTATTACTTGCCATTTATTTTGTTATTTTTATTCTTACTGAAAAATTCATCACTTCATAGATGTGACATTCATTGCAAAAGTAGTACATCTCCATAGTTCTAAAATTCGTATATGTTTGCTGAATGGTCACATTTAGTTCTATCTTTTATTATTAAAGTGAAGCAACTCTTATAAAAACTTCAAATGATAAATATCTAAATATCTAATGACTAATAGTAGCTTAACACTTGCATTTTTTTTCCTAAGGTTAAATTTGCAAATGGCTTTATATAATTGATTTAACTACAAGGAAATGAGTCATTTTTACAGTGAGCCGTAAAAATTTCTTTTACTTTTAGCATCTGATTTATTTTCTTACTTTATTTTTTATTAAAACTATTTAGGTCGGGTTAGCTTCAAGTGCTGTTACGATTGTATGTATAATTATCTTTGAAAATTGTACACTCGGAGAAAATGTTCTTAACAATGTGCCTTATAACAGAATCTTTAGAATGAGTTTTCATCCGAATGGGAATATTATTTCATACTTACTTAAAGATATTTCTGAACTTTGTTTGGATGTTTTAGTAATTGAATTTAAAAGTCACAGCCACGTCTCCGTCATAGTTTTTCGATTGTACTTCAAGTTTATTAATCTGGTATAGCCTGTGAATTTCTAACATTTTTGAAAGCAAAATAATAACACTAAGCAAAATAAAAACAGTAATAACAGAAGTAAATAAACAAGTAAATGGAAAATTCTAGTACGTAATGTTAATTTCATCATTTTTGGCCTGGAGAAGCTTTTATTTTACTTTCAAGGGCACAGACATTTGTTTAGCTTATTTCAACAGGAATAAAGTTTAACGTAACAGCTTTATCGTAATAAATTTAAAATGTAAGTGAATGAAAATTGGAGAGAAACTGAATTCCCGCCACTAATGCCAGGCACTTCGAATTCAGCTTTAAGAGACCCAATGTTTGAATATTTAAAATTCACTTGATGTAAACAAATATCACTGTCACTTAAAACAACCCTGACCTTTTGATATAGCTGTGGGAATTTACTTTTTAGGACCCACTTCAATCCTTAGACAAAAATCTCCTCAGATATTTAGATCAAGGTGAAGTATTCGGTTTATGAATCTTTTGTAGTCAACCCTTTTACGAAAATCCTTTGAAGACTTTTTCCATCTTAAAGTAGGTCAGGGGACGAAGGGAATCCAAAAAAAAGCCTCCCTCCAGGGAACCTTGACATTATTCAAATCTCATTGAAGCCTGCACATTGTGGGGAATGTCAGCAGGTTTCGAAAGTGGTGTATAAGTGTCAAGTTCTTTCGTAGAACTTTATGACTTTGACTAAGAAAGATGGGTTTCTATGATTTATTAGAAAAGTTTGCATAATTCAAGTTGACACTCTTGACTTTGTCTCTGTTTTCGTTTTAGAAGTGTGCTCGAGAGGAGGATATTGTGCCATTGATGATCATGATGGACACTTGAATCAAATCTGTTTTATTACTTAGTGGATCATTCTAAACTGATTTGAAAAGTGGTGTGCAAAAGATTGTGAAGTTGCATTCTTTATGAGGTAAGACAAGTTCAGATTTTCAATATATTTATTGTTAGAAAATATTCAATTCCTAAATATTTGCAATACCTATATATATTGATAGTTCATCCACCTTTATATATTCTCGTTGTTTTCTCCCGCTATATATTTTTTTACTTAATCAGTTCAATGTGGGAAATTCCGTCATTTCCCCCAGGACTTCAGGCACTGACCACGTCAAATAAAATGTACCTTTCTATTCACTCTTATAAAGTAATAACTAGATGGTATTTCATAAAGTGCACAATTTTAAAAAATACAGGGTGTCTGAAATAGGGTAATACAGGGTGAAAAATACAAGGTGTATTTAATAAAGTCCAATGAATTCATAGAAAATGAAAATTGAATGAAAAATGCATATTAATATTCAATGAAAAATTCATAGAAAAGCAATAAACTGTTGTAATGAATGTGTAATTAGCACAGTAATACTTCACAGGTTCAAGAATTTTTTGACATCGTAAAAAAAGGAAAAAAAAGAAGAAGAAAGTGTAATTATAAATAACTTTGTGACGGCTGCATCGTCACACTAAGAAGAACAAACGTCTAGTGAGGTGTTGGATCATTTTATTGAGCAGAAAGCAATACCTTGCATTACGAGAGTTCAATGTTTGCACCGTATGTTGCTCGAACCTCATCTAAATGGTACTCAAGTTCATCCCAGACAACAAACTGTGCACACATTGAACTCTAGTAATAAAAGGTTCTTTCTGTTTAATACAATCATTAAACAACTCACATGTTTTTTTTTCTTTCTGTAACGATACAGCTTTCTTAGTACGTTCCTCATATAACCCAAATTCAAACTAGTAGAATATCTGAACTGTTTCAACAAAACTTGTCCCTGAGTCGAGAAAAATGAGCGCATGCAAATTAAAAAGACTAACTCGTTATTCATGAATGGGTAAATCAATTTAAACACTTTTTCATGTATTATTTTAACAATTTATGGATCATTAACACATTGGAAAATTGTATTGATTTTTTATATGGGTCAAAAATATTGGATTATTCTATTCATTCAATGTGAATTTTAAAAAGTAGCGAAATTATTTGCATACCTGTTAACCAATAGTTTGTCACAAGTATGAAGCTTGGCGCCTGGATAATTTTATGCCTTTTAAAAACCTTTTATTGCTCAAAATGGGTCATGAACGTGATAAAATTAAAAAAAGAAGTAGCGTGTTGTATCATAGCTTAAAGTTAGAAAAAAAAAAACAATCCAGCTCAATTCAAATGAACGTTTTACAATCTACGGTATGTGGGATTTTAAAGGAATATTAGAAAGACTGACCAACTAAAAAGTAACTGAAGTAAAAGAGGTATAAAAATTGTAACAACTGGCAGAAATGAACCCAAATTAAAGTGCATCGTCCAAAATAATCGTTGAAAAATGCTTCTTACGTCTATAAGTGTTGGAAAGAATCTACAGTAATCGTGTCCATGTCAACTACTCCTGGATGATTGTATAAATTGCAGTTGCAACTGCGGATCTACGAAGTAAGACCAAAGAAGAAGAAACGTGCACGACTCTCCTGGAGTAAAGAGTAGCTCATACAGGGACAAAAAGGTTGGAAAAGGATTATATTCAGTGATGAATCTTTTTTTTTTTTTTTCATTTTGAAATATCTGTGAACAAGAAAGGTGTCCTGGTTTGGCGTTTAAAAAGTAAAGCGTATGAGAAATCTTGTGTAAGATGTTCTCTCAAATTTGAGACATTCTTTATGGTGTGTGAGTGCATAAGGGTTGCTGGAAATGGACGGTTGTATGTATCTTAAAATAAAACAATGTGTGACTTCCGCTGTTTATCAATAATACTGCATGATACTTCACCTGAGGCACAGTAGTGACACATTCAGTGACACATTTTATCTTCCAGCAAGCTTCTACTCCGTGTCACATCTCTAAATCAACTCGTAGATTTTAAACAGAAAGTTGAGTTTCGGTATTAAACTGGTCAAGCAACTCTACCGATCTTAAAACGATCAAGAGTTTGTGGTACCGTCAGATCAAAAGAAAGTGGTTCAAGACCGAGTGCTCGCCAACAAATTGAACTCGTTGCCGCATTGAAGAGAGTATAGAAACAATATCAGTAGCCTTGAATTCAAACAGCTGGTGGAATTTATATCTGAAAGGGTTAAAGATGTGATTCTTGCAAAAAATGGCGCGACAGAATATTGATCTTGTTTCGTTTAAAAATCTTTTTCTCTCATTTTAATTTTGATATTCTATTGTTTTTGACTCAATGTGAAATATCATCACAATAAACTTTTGGATAATTGAGTCTGAGATAATTTTTAATTAAGTTTATAAGAAATGTTAAGCATACTTTCAAGTTTAAGAAAGGCAATAAGTTCATTTGAATACCCATTTTGCTCTTATATTGTGTAAGATTAAGATTTTTCTTCTAAAAACAAAAGAATTTGAGTTGTATATTACATATTAGTACACTTTTTCTTTTTTTTTTCTCTCTCCCTTCTTACGCTGAACCTTCATAAAAAAAAATTGTTGAACCTGTGAAGTATTATGACGCAAACTGTATATTCATACAACAATTTATTGTTTTGTATAATTTTTTAAAGAACTTTTCGTGCACCCTGTATAACTAATCAACAAAAATCGAGCAAAATTTAAAATTTTTTCTCAATTTCTTAAAGCGTACACTTCGATTCAGTAACGATAATAATAATCGGTAACAAGCACATACACCTGCAATTTCTTCGGGGATCTTTCGGGTTTCTGCATCGAACTTGAAATCGTTATTGCAATAAGATTAGTCACGTTCCAAGTTACAAAGATAGTCCCAAGTTAACGGATAGTCTCTGCGTAATAAAGTCATTCGAGGTAAATGAAAGCAAACTGTATGATCACACTTGTGGTGATTTTTTAAATGAAGCTATTGATAAAGCAAGGTAGAATAAAGAAGACATTCTGAGAGTTTCAAACGGTTGAGGCATTGAAAAGCAAAGGGATATAAGTGTACATTTTAAAGTTTTGAGTAAAACGCGTGTAAAAATATGATAATAGGTAGACTTTCATTAAAAAGTTTTCTAAATCATGCTGCATAATAGCACCTACCAGGGCTTCAAGTACTACTTGCTCCAAAACAGATGAGAGGATCACCTACCATTTTTATTGATTATCATCAAATTTTTAACTTTGGCACTTACATTCATTTTCTTCTTACTGCCTCAATTATGATTCCAGAAAATTGTGGACACCATCACTGTTTGAAGTAGACACTGAAAAAAAAAGTTAGTTTCTAAAGTTCAATGGCCTTACATTTTTCTGTCCAGCAGGTGCATAAACACGAAGTAACTGGTTTCAACCAGTTTTGTTTGTCACGTGGAGGACTATTAAAAATATATGGTTATGAGTTTCTTCTTCCTTTCATGTGCATTGGAGTAAATAGAAACAACTAAGTTTATCATTCTTCGTTGTTTTTTAATTTAGTTTTGACAATAGTACACTTTTGTGTTCATTTTAAATGAATTTAGACTGAAATTTGGTTTCTTGAATGATTTTTCTTTTTAATTGATTTCAGATCACATTTGAGAGATTCAGAGGCTCGTATGCGACCTATGGGCCGCAAATTGAGTTTTGTTAGTGTACAACTTCTTAAGGCTATGAATTGGCTGCGAATATTATGGTTTTCTGTCTACAACATCGTGGTGATGGGGGAATCGTTGCGTTCTTTAACCCCCTAGTACCTTGGGTGAGGGGAAACCCGTTACGTTAAATGGAAACAGGATTTTATTCAATAACAAATAGTAACAAAGTCAAAATTTTTGAAGTGAAACTTTTTATGTGAGGGCTTGGAAATTCTGATCCACAATCCTTTTTTTTTTTGTTCGACGGAAATGACGTACAATTGGCTCTCTGTTTAACGACGCTCTGTGTAACGACTTTCTCTAATTAACGACGGCTTTTCACGGTCTCAGATGGTCCACTATAGTGTTAAAAGCATTCTATTTAAGGACGCTTTCTACTTAAGGACGATTTTTCGTGGTCCATTAACGTTAAACAGAGAACCAACTGTAGTTGTTTTTAAATTGTTGCTAAAAACAAGGAAAAATAATACTAATGGAGTCGTTTTCAAAATTTTAAAAGTATTTTTTTCTGAAAGAGCATGTTTAAAAACATAGGATCTCACCGTTTTTTAAATAATTTGCTTAATATTTTTAAAAAATTACTGAAATCTGTGCGCTTTCATTGTTTACGCTTCTGTCGTGTGATATCACAAATGATGAAATGCCATTCTGTGTTGCCAATCACAGAGCAAAATATTTAATTCACATCTTTACTCACGTGTATTGGCAATGATATGGTTGATAGTAGGCATAGAGCGCAATTTTGATTCGCTTGTTGATTATCGTAACGTGGAACCGTGGTAGAAAGATGCGCCTAAATGCATCATTATTGACGTCATAAAGACCACGCCTTGTTTTCAAAATCGGACATTTAAAAAAAATTTATTAAAAAATAACTGTTGGGAAAATGAAAGTATTTTCTGGGTCCATGTTATTTTTTTTTTTACTCATTCTATCAATTTCAGTGACTGAAAGTAGTAGTTTTGACTGGAGGAAGCCACCCCATTATAATATTAGTATAGTTTTTTAATTTAACAAATTAATTTCAGCGTAGAACCTAAGCAAGCATATATTTTGTTCATTTTAAACTTTTCAAATAATGCAGGTTTTCGAAGATTTATATGATTCAAGTCAAGTTATCAGTTTAAAAGCGTAATCCACCCTGCTTAAGTTCAGTCTTAAAATTAGTTTGTTAACTTTAGCTAACAAAATTAACTTTATAATAACTATAACTTTTCATTGTTTTTAGCAACAATTAAAAAGCGGATTTCGAGTATTGTATAGTGTCTCGTTGTTTATAATCTATTTTCTTAACTAACATGCACAATTTTGTTGTGAATATGTCTAAGTAAGGCACAGATAGAAGACGAGCGTGACGTGAGAGATAATGTGCGGGTGAAGTGACAGTTCAGAATGCAATGAAAAAATGAAAGATAAAAGTTTTACTTCTATCACGCGTCTTTACGACACACAATTTCTTGTACCCAGTTACTCCCAGAGTGTATAGTTTTTGATGCAATACCCAAAATTTTATCTTTCCATTCATCCAAAAGGAAGAGTTGGGCTTCAAGTTGAAACACTGTTTTCGGTGCTTTTGGAAATTGATTTAAAAAAAAAATGTTTTCCGACCCACCCTAATATGCACACATAAGTGCATCTAATGAAAAGTGTCATTCGAGAATTGAAAACTGCAATATTAAAATTATGTCCCCAAATTTGCCGAATCGTGAGACAAAATTTTCCTAATTAGGAATTTTTGGGAGGTCACTGTGACTTTCCGTGACCTCCCACCGGGGAGCTCTTGTTTATTTATTTATATTTTTAAATAACTGCAATGATTTAAAATTTTCACTCTTGAATTGCTTCTGAATGCATTTTTTTTTCTATAAATGCTACTGCTAAAAAAAATTTAGTTCTGGTCTGTGGGCGGCTGCAGCCCCATAACCACCCCCTGGATTCGTCACTGATAAGAATGAATTATTCCATGCCGCCAAACCGCTTCATGGTTATAAAATGTGAAACGACAAATAGTATTCTAATCAGAATAATAAACTGTGATTAGAGTAGTGCTTTCAACCCTGAATCAAAACGACACCCAGTATATTCAAAGCCTGCATACTTTATGAAATACCTTTAATCTATTACTCATGTTTTTAAAAACGTATCTCAGTGTAAGCAATGGCATGAGTCTAGTCTATATACATCGTACCTGGGAACAAAACTCCCGCTTGAAATCCCTTTGTCACCCAGCTCTGTCTCGCTTCATGAAAGCCCGGTATTTCTAGTGACATTCTCCAGATCTGTGAAAACTGTCATGCCGGCTGTGATGGATTGGGTCGATTCCTGCCTTTCAAAAGCAGCACGCATTTCAACATTGTTTTCTCGCTTTAATAACCGTGGGGAAATTGCTTTCGATGGATGGCCAACACATTTTCAACGCTAGCAGGTGTTGCTACATTATATCTGTTATTCCACCATGGACTGGTAACAGGTTGATTTTAAGAACAATGCCCAACATATTCTAAACATTGTAGTCATGTTATGAGGTTTTCTGTGCCTTTTGTGGTACGTAAACTAGGTACTAGGTTTTAGTAAACACTAGGTGGAAAGTATTTTATTTAAGAATGTGTTTATTATTCATTTGCATTATTCAACTTTAAGAAAAAATAATATACTAATTAATTTTAATAGGGTAACGATCCCAGTTATTGGCCTTTAAGAGTTTGTCTTTAAACTTACCTTTGTTTTCATTATTTAGAAAAAATATATTCACTTGCAAATATTTTTGTGTTAAAGAATGCACATCTGTGCATCTATTTAGTTCACTAAAATAAAAAATATTTGAATCGATATTTTTATAAAAACATATTAACAAAAAGTTACCAAAATCACCAGTAATTGGCACCTGATACCCCAGTGTATGACACCTTGTGATCCTGTAATTAGCACATGTTAATAGAACTGGAAAATCACTTAATTTTTTACTTTTAGATTACATACAAATTTTATCATCATAAGAAATTTAATTAATGTTAATTTAAAGTATGTAATTTTACATAAATTGATGTTAAATCACACATCTTGACATTGAAAAAGTATTTTAGAGAAATAAAAGAAATTTGGAGTGTTGCATGGAAAGAAATATCGATATTATTGCTGTTTCATTAGTCAGTATGCAGTTTCGATTTTACGAATTATAGCTATTTCCACAGAAAAAGGAACATTGACCCGATGATTCTAAGGGAACATAAAAAAAATAAGCCGATACTCTACAGTCGCAATATCCGACTTATGGCTAAACATATTTGTTTTTCATTGTTTCTCTTAAAAATTTGAAAGTATATTCTATAGGATTCAAATCAATGGTAGAACCCATATAATATAGTTGCTGCAAAAGTATCAGAAATCAAACTAGTGGTATACTACACAACACATTAATGTTTATAAGCACATGTGCCAATTACTGGAGACTAGCAAAACTGAAGCACCACTAAATGGCATCCATCATTGTTTCAAAAATCCAAAAAGGGACAAAAATATATTTCTACCCACTCAAAGTAACACCTTTCAACTAAACAAAGCTTTTGACACCGAAAATTTAAAATATATTTTAAGTCAGATTTTAATGGAGTCATGCGCATGCTTCCCTCAAACCAGAGAAGAAGCTTTTGCAACAAAAATGGCTGATTCGACACAAGCCACAATTGAGATTGTTTCTCTTTCCTATGCACTGTTACGCTACCATTTAGTAACAAGAATTGAAGGAATAATCTTTAAAGTAAATGTGCATTCAGTTGGTATATAGCCTTTTTTTTTTAAAGATTGGATACTAATCTTATTTCAGGACATTTTTGTTGAAAGTGCTAATCACTGATAACCTTCCAATTACTGGGAGTGTTACCCTAGTCATTGCAATACCTTTTCTATTTAATCCTATACAGCAAATCAAGAAAAATCAATTTTTCTTTATAACTTCAGAAATGGATAAATTATTTTGTAAGCTTTCAATTTCGTTTGGCGAGACACTAAAACATATTTTTACCATTCATAATATTCGAATTCTCTAAATAAATTACAAAATTACTGAATGCTCGGAAGAAAAACTGCAATTTTATAAATACAGTAAAACCCCTCCTAACGGACACCACTCATAGGCGTATATCCCTCTTATGCGGACATTTTTTAATTCCCTGGTGCCAAGGCAAATAACATTATGAAACTCCTGTCCTGCGGACATCCCTCTACTGCGTACAAAAGAATTTGTCCCCTTTAGTGTCCGCATTAGAGGGATTTTACTGGGTTCTTTTTTTTTTTTTTTTGTCTGAGAGACAAATGTAAAAAAAATAACATTCACACAATGTGTCCGCACAATTTTACAAAGTTTTTTTTCTCGTCTTATTTAACTGAACTTATGAAAAAATATGGATTTCTAAAGTGATGTTTAAAATTTCCGAAATTGATTTGAAACAAGACTGTAATCAGCAGCATATTTTTAGGTACTGAAATGCTCTCAAAAAGTGTGTTCTCAAAAGTTATTAAAGATTTCAATGTATTTAGAAAGCAGGGGAGTAGATAGAAAAAAATTTCGAAGGGAGGTATGGTTAACTTTAATATTTTTCTACGATTAAAAAAAAGAAATTTTTTGAGTAGCGGGGGAAAGGGATATAAACCCTAATTCCTCCTGAACAAAAATAGAAAACCATTATAAAATATCAAAAAAAAAAACAGTGTTGAAAAAATCTTTTATAAGTTCAAAACAAGTTACACATAAACTTAAGAAAGTTTCTTCTTCCAAAAACTGCATTAAATATAAAAACAAAACAGAAACGGGTTAGATTGAGTTGTTGAAAAATATAACCATTGTGGCGTGGGAAGCTAAAAGGCAGTATCTGATTTTTTTTTTTTTTTTTTCAAATTTTGTCTTCTATTGCACTGTAGCTTTCTTATACACTCTATTCCAAAAAATGGACGCACCAAGATCGGACAACTCCTCCTTGGTGCATCGATTTTTGTTGTTACAGAGTGTATTTGGTTTCCACTGAAAATAAAGTGCGAAAAAAAAAAGTTATAAATTGCTACACTTCCCTGTTTGTATGGAATCCAAAACACTTTTCTTCAAATATCTAAAAAACTCATTTCTGCTGATAACTACCCTTCACCTTCCTACTGCAGTATTACAGAAATTTGATGAAGGGAAGATGATATTGAACCGTGATTAAAGTAGGTTTTTTTTTTCATCACATGATGATCAAAATATTCGGAAACTACACCAAAACTCATTTGACAAAGTATGCATAGTGAATTTTGAAGCTTGTGAATTGTTCTGAGCTTCTATTACAGCTAAAGACCATTAGTAACTGTCTTGTACAAAAGAATAAATTTTTTCATGCGTGAAGATTTTTTAAATTCAGAATTAAATTCAGGTTTAATTCAGAATTAAATTTAGATTTAAATTCAGCATACCTTAACAAAACTACTAGTAAACAGCCGTAAAAATCTATGATATACTGTTAACAGTTAACGATAAAATTCCCTTGCTTTAAAAAAAAGCCACGGCCTTGAATGACTTAAAACTTGTAAATACATGAGTTCGAATTTATATTCCCGTACAATTAATCAAACAAATCGAACGGTTTTGTTCAATTGTTTGGTTGTACGGTTAATAAAACAATTTTAATAGGAAAAACACGTGTGTTTAATTTTTATTACTATAGTTGGGGAAAACCTAACCCGGCAGCGTCGTAACGCTGTGATTAGGATCTGCACAGCCTTCACAATACTGCCAGGTTCGGTTTGCTCCAACTATAGTTTTTCATGGAAATTCCATTCACTTGTTTTAGAATCCCTTCTTCAGTGCAAGGAAATAGAATCATAAGTTAATCATATTTCACCCACAAAACTCTTAATGCGTTAGTATGAATGTACAGATGTAACGTGAGAGTATTCTTACCTGTTATTTCGTGTTTTACGTTGTTTTATAACCATAACTATAAGTATAATGGGGTTGTTTCCTTCAGTCAAAAGTTGTACTTTTAGTCATTGAAATGGATAGAATGAGCAAAAAAAATAACATGGGCCCAGAA
This sequence comes from Uloborus diversus, assembly GCF_026930045.1. Taxonomy (NCBI): domain Eukaryota; kingdom Metazoa; phylum Arthropoda; class Arachnida; order Araneae; family Uloboridae; genus Uloborus; species Uloborus diversus. The sequence goes on along the minus strand of NC_072735.1, from coordinate 167,529,355 downwards.
AATACTTTCATTTTCCCAACAGTTATTTTTAAATTGATTTTTTAAAATGTCCGATTTTGAAAACAAGGCGTGGTCTTAATGACGTCACAAATGATGCAATTTCGCGCATCATTCTACCACATTTCCACGTTATGATAATCAAGAAGCGAACTAAATATTGCGCTCTACGCTTGCTATCAGCCATATCGTTGCCAATATAAGTGAGTAAAGATGCGAATTAAATATTTTGCTCTGTGAATGGCAACAAAGAATGGCATTTCATCATTTGTGATGTCCTCGACAAGAAACCTAAACAATGAAAGCGCACCGATTAAAGTATTTTTTTAAAAATATTATACTTAAACAAATTATTTAAAAAATGGTTACATCCTATGTTTTTAAGCATGTTCTTTCAGAAAAAATACTTTTAAAACTTTGGAAACGACCCCATTATCACTGTACTGTTGGCAACCTCTTTCAAAACTTACTGATGTAAGAATAGCTAAAAGTTAACTTAATTTTTTTTTTTTTTTAAAGATGCCTAAGTAACACTAATTTGTCAGAAGATTCTGAAGCTTTATGTGTTTATTCATTTATTTAATTTTGATTAAAAAAGGTATGAAAGTAACCAACCATTACAGGGCTTGAATTTTATATGAGGTGAATATACGGTAAATGCATTTTTTGCATCCCCAAGAAAAAATTCATTTGTTCAGTTTTATGTTCATTATTTCACTAGTTACCATTATGTTTGAGTTTGTAAAGATGAAGGCCAGATTTTTTTTGAATTTTCTTGAATTTCATAGGCACCAGGGGAAAATATTGTCAGGGAGTGGCACTGTTGGTAAAGTCATCTTTGTTACACTCTTAATTTTTGTCCCTTTTTCTTAGCAAATAGTTTTGCTCTCTCCCCCCCCCCCCCCCCCCACCCTTTTAATTCAAAATTTCTATCTAGATCATTTTTCCTTCTTTGGTAACGCAATCTTTCAGCTTGATGCATTTTCCTCAGTTTTCTTCTTTCAAATGTTCGTCATGATATATTATTTCGAACGAACAACTAGAACAAAAAAAAAAGCGTTAATCGTAAAATAAATATGTATTTCTAGTAGCACAAAAAAGGCCAGAGGAGTGACGCCAGAGAAGTGACAAAATTACACATAACCTGTAAAAACATCACGCTTTCTTTTTACTAGAATTTAACGTAATCCGTGATGCCTATATATATTGGGGAAAGGGGGGGAGGGTGAGACGAAAAATATAAAATTAAAGAAATTTGGTAACTTTAATTCTATAAGAAAATTTTTAAGGTGGATTTGTAATGCAGCTTAAGTATGCAAACATTTGAGACACAGAAAGGTTCATTACTTTTAAAGTTTTTGAGATGATATAAAAAAAAGGAAACTTAAAATTTTGTCTCACTGTACCCCTCACATGGGGTACAGCATACAGGGCACAGTGAGACAGCATACAAGGCAGAGAGAGACAGCATTTGGGTTGAGTGAAACATAATATGCTCAACGCTTAAAATCAAAATTAAACCGTTACGAAAAAAGGTTCAAGTTTCTTCGTACATCTAAACAAAAGATTAATTTTCAAACCACGAAAAAGATTGATTTCGCTTTTGTGTCATTTCTTTTTAACCGACTTTAAAAAAGGAGGTTATGATTTCTTGCGGCTTTTTATGTATGTTTTCGTATTGCTCCAAAAATACTGGACCGACTTGAAAAGTTCTTTTTTTTTTTTTTTGTTTGGAAGGATATACTTTCCAGATGGTCCAATGTTAATTTTGTGTGGATCTGATGAGGGGTCCCGGAGAAATCTAAGAAACTTTAAATTTAATACGCGTTGTGGCTACGTAGACCAGCTTTCGTCTGATGTGCACTACGTAACAGGTCACGTGGAAAAAATTCCCCTCCCCCCACCCCCTCCGACGATTAAATTTATATCTCTTAATAAATGTATCGTAACTGGTATCCAATTTCTGAAATGTTACAAATATTCTAGATATAGTATTTCATGACGCTGTCAGTTTAATTTACAGTTATGGCAACACTAATTCAGAGACTTCGTTCGAATTTTTTTAAAAATATGATCCCATTGAGATCCCAACTTGAAACATTGCACAAATAAAGATAAAATACACACAAATTTTTAAGAATTAAAAAAAAAATCATTATACGTTTTCTGAGGAATTTAAATTTAAAATTTAAATTTCATTTTTTAAAAATGAAACTTATTTTGAAATTAGTCATGTTGCATACCATATTAAACAACAACTCATGTACTTTAAAATGCTTTTTACCAAATTCCTCTATCTATATTTGGTGCCGAATTATCGCCCGTTTTATGTACAGGCATCCATGAAAAAAAAGAGGGTTTTTCGAAAAATCAAAGTCTCATAAATAAAAAAATAAAAGAGATAAAAAAAAATCTAAAAATTTGGACTTTTAATTACCTTGAAGGTTACAATCAATGAGCCAAATTTCAAAGAAATACAAAAAGGTGAGGGGGAAAATTTTTTCCCAAATTTTGGATCACTTGACATGGAATGACCTATTATTAGACTAGAAAATCCAAACAGTAATTATGATATATCATATTTTTTAAGTATATTTTAGAATGTGGAGTATAAATCAATTAAAACTAGCATTACTACAACTTAGAACCTTGAATTTCTTTACTCCTTTTTTTTTCAGTTATTTATATGTGTTATTTTTGCTAGTGACAGCTATATATATGTTTAGTAAAATTTAGTAAAATATTTAGCAAAGCTTTTTTATTGTAGAGTATTTAATTTTGATGATTAATATTGATTTGGGAAGGTTATTTCTCAAAAAAAATTTGTGTCGAAATTTGAAAAACACCAGTTTGAGAAATCTCCGTTTAAAGTTAAAAGCTCATCTTCACCCATCAATTTCAATTCTTTGAGGGTTAAATTATTTTTGAAGTTTTATGTAGTACTTAAAAGAAAGTTTAGACGGTATTTTGAATGATAAGTAAATTGTTTGATACCTAAGTACCTACACAGGACGTTTACGAGTATTAATAGCTTGATAGAAGGAAAAACCATATTTCTTCTATTAAAATGAAGTATTTAATGTTTTGGAATTAGCTGCACTAAAAACAATTACTACTTAAGTGACTTAAACTAACTTAAGTGAGTTAGATAGTGTCCTACACACTATCAAAAATTATTGCGGAAATCAAATTAAAAACATTAACTACAAGAAAAGAATTTTTGACTCTCTGATCTGCACAAATTATTCCAACTTCAATCTTTACTAACAATAAAGCTGAAAGTCTCTCTGTCGGTCAGGATATCTCTCTGTCTGTTAGGATCTCTGTGACGCGCATAGCGCCTAGACCGTTCGACCGATTTTCATGAAATTTGGTACAAAGTTAGTTTGTAGCATGGGGGTGTGCGCCTCGAAGCGATTTTTCGAAAATTCGATTTTTTTCTTTTTCTATTCCAATTTTAAGAACATTTGCCCGAGCAAAATTATCATACGATGGACGAGTAAATTACCAAGTTAACATAACGTGGAACCGTAACATGGGCAAGCCAATTGGCGAGAAACTCACCATTAATTATTTGTAAATATACAGGCAAACCAAAAGACCGTTTAATTTTCTACTACGGGCAACGCCGTGCGGGTCCCACTATTTAATAATATAGAAACGTCCATTTTAGGTAGGGGGAGGCAAGGGACCCGGGACCCTCCCAAAGAGATAAATTAATTTAACTATTTCATTTATAATTTGTTAGTTGACTTCTGTATAGCTTAAAAAGTTTTTTTTTTTATTTTAGTTATTTAAACACGACGCAGAACACGCAAAGCATATTTGAATAAAAGCATTTTTGTTAGCTTAGGAAGTAATACAGGAGTCAGAGGTCAGAGCGGCAGAATACATTTAACTCACTCGTTTCGAATTCAAGGGAATGTAATATCGCGACTCGTTCCACTAATTCTTCTTCGATGGAACCAATAATTAACACTTTCATAAAATAAAAAGTGTAGACTTACCCAGAAGAGTCATTTCGATTTTAAATATTTTTTCTTCAGTTTATAAAAATACAAAACGAAGAAAACCACACGGTAGTTTCTTGGCAAAAACTTAATATTAATGAAAACATGTAGCATCAAAAGGTTTTAAATAACTGTATTATGGTTTTAAGAACAAAACAGCAACCGCTTTGAAATTCGCAAAAACATAGTTTCTGAATTCTTCAATGAAACTTTGTTATGAAGCTATAATTTTATTAGTTATACTGTAGTTTATGTTACTATAATGAAAATATAAAGCATTTTATAAAAACCCAAATGAAGTATGGGTTTATTTAATAACCTTGCCATCGTGTTATAATTATTATGACAATGTTCCGAATTAAAACCGCTCTTTTTATAGCATCTCTGAAATTATAGAGTGTTTAGTATTTAATTGGATTGAAATGTTAAAGATATTTTACATCCCCATTCAAAGTATATTCAAGTGATTATTTACTTAAAAGTAAATTAATTGACCTTATTTTTTAATTGGGATCATAAAAAACGTTTAAAAATGAAATTATGAAAACTTTGTTGTGAAACACTGAATGGGGGAGGAGATGCGCTTTTAAATTTTCGGAGCCGTCTTCAAAAATTGTTTCTGTATCCGCTCTTGCTGGTTTCCCTTTATTTCGGTTGCTATGTGGCAAAAAAACTTTAAAAATTGTTTTATCTCTAAAATGCCATCTTTAAAAAAAAAAAAAAGAAAAAGTGAAGCACAGTTTGTGTGTTTGCTTCCATTTTATACGTTTTTATCATCCTTTTTTTTTTTTTTTTTTCATCGCTGCCGTTGGAGTTCAATACATATTAACGAAAACCTATTATACATTTTTTTTAACCTATACGTTTTTCTTCATGCATTTCTACAAAAACATATAAACGGTGTTTCACTGTACTTGGATACAAAACCAGTTGATTTTTATCAACCTGACGTTGAAAATTTGTTCACTAGAAGGAAAAAAGAAGCCCTGTGACTTAGTGGTAGCGCATCATTCTTCCACATTGCATACCTGGGTTCGATTCCAGGATTGGGGACGGTCGACTCAGCCTTTCATTCCTTCAGTAAGTTGATAAAATGAGTACCAAGCGTGCTTGGGAGATAAAATATGGAGGAAAAGTGTTAGCTTTGGGCATGAAATAGATAAAAGTCGGAAGCAACGTTTAAAAGCACAAATAAAAGATTGAAAAGTTTAAAATGCAAACATGTTTCAGAGGCAATAGCCTCCTTCCGTTTTCTTATTAAGTAGCCATTCAAACGTTGTTTACGACTTTTATTTAAAAACTGGTGGTTCTGCTTCCGACTGTCCATATGACCGGAACAACTATCTTTGCACTTCAGAGCCTTCGGTTACAAAAACTCAGATGCGTACAGTTGGCCTTAGCTTCCATGGGCGCACCACTAAGTTTTTGGAAGACAAAAGTTGTTGACAACAGGAGTAATTGATTGATTACATAATTGATAAAGAAATAACGTCAATGATTAAGAATAGAACCACGTTAAAAATTTCGAATTTGAAGGAACACATAACTGTCCGGTACCCTAATGTATTAGAAACTTACATGCGTTCTGGCCCACGAGATTAATCTTAATAAGAGGTGCGGCCCTCATAAGAAAAAATTGAACATCATTGTTTTTAGCTATGATTCGTTTCAATCGGGATTTTGTTTTTTAAGTCAGTAATTTATTGTTAGTTCCTGTTGTTTCACTCTTGTGGCAACAATTTCAGTAATCTGAGTTAAAGATACCTCTAAAATAGGTAATTATTATGATTTCAAGTACGCGTACGTTGTTATTCAAATTAATTTGTCTGAATGCCATCGCATTTCTGCAATCAGTATTTCAAAGCAGAAACACCTGACACAACTCTTACTGATTATTCTCAAATCTCAGGTCATTGAGGAAATTTCTGAAACATGTAAAATACTTGTACTGCCCATCTGAGCACCTCATTTTGAAGATGCAACTGATTTTCATATTCATGCAGGGAATACCGCTGAGCGTAAGACGGTGGAGAGCTTAGGTGCTGACTGCTGATTATGCAGCGGCAAATACATACACAAACGTTTTCTCGGCCATCAAAGACCCCTGTTTGCCTCCCATAAGGACTCGAATGATTCGCAGATCTCAATCTCCCAACCCATACAATCGACACTTTCCAAATATAACGTAATCCACGAGCCCGAGTTGCGAGGCGAAAATGGGCAAAACCCTGAATCATTGCTAAGCGCAAATTATGCCCATGGCTCGAGGATGTTACGCTCCAGCCTAAACGCTTTGACCTAACACTTTCACCTATTTTACCAATCTAGATGCCGACAGGGCCTAACGAAACAAACAGTGCGTGCCTGTTTTGACTGTTACATAGTGAAGCACCGTTTATACGTTTCTCTTTTATATGTTTATACTTTATGCTTTTTAAATTGGTCACTGTAGAGTCCAATACGTATTAACGTATACCTCTTATACGTTTTTATATTTGTACGCTTCTTTCATGCAGTCCCTTCAAAAACGTATAAATGGTGCTTCACTTTTAATTAACATTAAGGCCTAAGATCAGAGATATGCAGGGTGGTCAAAATAAGAGGCTCAGAAAATCTGAGATTCTGCATTTTTGGGGTCGCTTTTACTTTGATCACCCAGTAACTTGAGATTTTTTTTTCAAGGCGTTAAAATGCTCCTTGATATTTTTTGAGGAGTAAAATTCATTTTGGAGGAGTAAAGTACACGATGGTAATGATGCCAAGAAAAAATTTAAAATAAAATTTAAAAAAAAAAAAAACTTTATAAAGATGAAATGAAAGATGGCAGGGCAGGAATTGAGGTGTACTATTTTGATTTTCTAGATTTAGAAGGCTTGACACTTAGTATTTAAACAAGAAGTTCTGTCTAGAACTAGACGAGCCTACTTTCCCGTATACCCATACTACTTTCTAGTACCTAATCAATATACTCAAAAATAGCTAAAATCGCGAATTTTTTCAAACATATTTTTAAAATACTTTAAGCTGATTTCTAGGAATAAAATATTCCTCACTCATCTAAAAAAAAAAGCAGCAGCAATTTTTAAACAAAGCAGCTAATACACTTTTCTCCAATAAAAAAATCTTTAACGGCTTTCAAAACGAAAAAATTATAATTAAAATTCATAAGCTCATTAAAATAAATACATCATATCAAAATAATAAAAATATCGTTTCTTTTTCCCCTGTTGACAAAAGCAATTTTTTAAATGAATTAATGCACTTACCAAAATAAATAAAAACAATAAAATGTCAACTTAAAGAAATAATTTTCATTTTCAAAAAAAAAAAAAAAAAATCGTCTGCGCATATCTTTATGCAGAAACATAAATGACTTCGAGTTTATTCGCCGAAAACTGAATACCTAAATTAAAACTTTAGCGTAAAAATAAAAACAAGTCAGATCAACAATAATTATTTCACAGTCAAAACCATAGCTGCGGAGTCAATCTCATTTTGAGATAAAGGAGTCGGAGTCAAATATCTAAGAATCGGAGTCAGTCATTTGTCCTCCGTGTATAAATTTTTGCCAAGGCTACGAAGTCAGAGTCGAAGTCGGGGAGTCCGAGTCCGATTAATTGTCGGGCACAGGAGTCGGAGTCGGAGTCAAGTGCCCCTAAATTCTCGGAGTCGAAGTCTGGAGTTTGGCGTCAAGAGCTATTTCCAACAAAATGTGCTTGAAGTAAATCCGCCTTCAAGTACGGAATCTACATTGACTTTCAGTTTCCCCGTAGGCGCCAATGTTAAGGGATTTGAACTGTTCAAAATTGAACGGAAAATTGTTCAAATCAAAAAGATATTTTATATACAAGTTTTTCATCAAACGCTTTTTCCTACAAAGTTCGTTTGAAGCAAATTCGCTTCACAGTTCAGAATTGCCTTGAATTTCCCCGTAGGCGCTAATGTTAAGTTTTTTTGAACTGTTGAAAATTGAACAAAAACTAGTTCAAATCAAAAACTGAAATATGGGAATGAGGTGTCCTCGCCGAGATCTTTCGAACAAAAAAAGTTTGTTCGAATCGGACGATTCATTCAAAAGTTATTAGGGGGGGGGGGGACAGACAGACCGACAGACATTTTTCCCCATCTCAATACCCAACTTTCCAACTTTTAATTTTTCAATATTTATTTAATTATTTTATTTATTTTTGACTTCTTTTTGTTTTTTGCGATATTTTTAAGATGCGATAAGCCTTTTTTCATGCTTTTTTTTTTCTTTTTCTGACTTTTACTGGGAAAGTAGGCTAAAAATTAACAAAACGTTCAAATGTATTAATTTAAAATTTCAATAGTTCTTCACTCGCAATCTCTACAATTCTAAATTTTCATTAAAATACAAAGCGTGAAAATCTGCCCGACTGCTTTTTTGATGTGCTTTAGAGATTTTCAATGCATGAAATAAGTTTGTGTGTTGAAGCATCACTGCCTAAGACAGCAATTATGTCCAAAAGAAAGGCACGATTATGTACAAAAAATGCAGGACAAACATCATATTTCAACGAAAAACTCTTTAATATGATACGTATGCGTATGTGCCAATACATTGAAAGGCTTCTAACCAATACTGCGTCAGTTTAAATTTTACAGTAATTGTCAATAAGGAAAAAAAATCCGAACTATGTAACTCTGCTCACTAAAAAATTTTTTCACTAAAAAAGTTTCGTCGCATGATAGATTTAAAAAAAAAAAAAAAAAAAAAAAACTTGCAAGACCACAGAATACAAGGAATATTTTATTGTGTACAGATTAATCTTCTGATATAATGCGTTTAAGTTTCATACAGAATATGATAATGAATTTTAAAATTATGTTATTACTTCATTTTTCAATTGAATGAAACTATTTTCTTTCTACAAAAAAATAAATACGTAAAAAAATAATCAGCAAAGTTTTCATGATAAATACTTATATTGTTTAGCAAATTCTTTTTTATTTCTACTAATTTTATTTGAACAAAAATATGAAAGGTCAAATAGACTGCCATTAATAGTTGACAGTTATACAGGGTGAGTTCGATCGAATCTGCCATACGAAAGGGGGTAATAGAAGAGCCCAAGCGGAGCATAGAACCACCCATTATCGTGTCCAATCCTTAACCGCAACCGAGTTTTGGTAAATTTAAGGAAAATGAGTAAAAAAACAAAATTCTGAGAAAACGACTGATTTCTGAAATTCCTGTAGGACATACAAGGAAAATAAGTACATATTTGGAAAGAGCAGACTAAATCCTACAAAATGATACCTTTCGCATTAAGATAGTCGCATTTTACTGAGAGCTACAAGCTTTGAAACATTGGACACACTCAGAATTTAAATGGTGCCAACGTTTTTAATCGACATTTTCAAAAACAACCGTAAGAGCTACAATCGGGAAAATCTACCAAAAACTGGCCCATTTTATTGGCTTTCAGATTATACAACAACAAATCATATTGGGCTTCAAGTTCAGCTGAAAGTCAGGCTTTTGTTTGAAACAGTGTAAAAATCTGCATTCGTTAAAAAAGGAAAACCAGCAAAGAGTAGCACTTTTCTGTTTTGAATTTTCTGTTTCACGATAGCATGTTGCTTTCTTTGTTTAAGAAAATGATATTTTTATATAAAAATAATAGTTTTAACATTTAATTTAGAGAAAAAACACATGAGATAACGATTCGTAGAAATAAAAGAAGCATTACTTTCCCGTGCTTTTCACAAAGGGAAAATCAATAACAAAAAAATGTTACACCAACATCGATTAGTACATTTAATAAACCTGCAAAATTTACAATAGCTGCTGAAATTGGTCGCCGCCACATCTGATACACGCTCTTGCCCTTTTGCGAACGGAAACAACCGTTGCTCTTAGAGAAATTTCATTCCTTAGTTTGGCTACTGCTTCAACAAGCCGGTCGCTCAATTCTTTCAAACTTGCTACTTCTGTTTTGTAAACTTCTTGTTTCAAGAATCCCTAAACAAAGAAGTCCACTGGCGTCAGGTCTGGGGATCTAGGGGGCCAAGGAAGGGGCCCATACGACCAATCCATTGGGGGTACTGTTCACTTAGAAATTCCCGAACGACATTTGAAGAATGTGCAGGGGCTCCATCGTGTTGGAAAATGAGTTCTGCCCTCTCCTGAACAGGAATAGCATCAAGAAGGTCAGACAAATGATGTTCAATGAACTCTAAATATGTGTTTCCTTTTAGGTTACCTCGAAACACATACGGACCAATTAAATGATCTCCTATTACTCCAATCCAAACATATATGCTGAATCGAGTTTGGAATGATGAGTTTTGGGTTAAGAAAGGATTATGTTCAGTATAATGATGCCAGTTATGCAAATATATGATGCCCCCTCTAGTGAACAACGACTCATCTGTCCACAATATCTTTCTTAGAAAATGGTGATCTTCAGTGTCTCGGGCTAGTAGCCATCTGCAAAATGTTACCCCGCTTTTCTAAATCTGAACTGCGCAGTTCTTGTACTAGAGTAAAATGATACGGGTGATACTTGTTTTGGTGCAATGTTTTCATCACTTTACGTTGTGATAGTCCACCTTCTATAGCAATCGAGCGTGAACTCACACTTTGGTTTTCCACTACTCGGTCCAGCACATACTCCTCAACATTGGCAGAACGGTGATCCTGGCCCCTCTCGAACAACGTACCAAATGAACCTGTCTGTCTGAGCTTTCGATGTATAGAGGCAAACACATCTATTAGATGCAGAACGATTTGGGTAACGGAGCCGGTATTCTTTCTCGGCTCTGCGAGCATTACCATCACAAAATCCGTACACGAAATGCATGTCAGCATACTCTTCGTTAAAAAATCGAGACATACCCAAAAATCGAGAAAAGAATATAGCAACTTATCTTTAGAAACTTTAACGAAAACTTTCAAAAACTAAAAACACACTCTCTACTGACTTACTGTAAAAAGAATCATAATTCTAGCAATTTTCAAAACACATTTACAAAATATCAGAAAGAAGCAAACGATACATAAAATATTATGATAAATGAATAATTCTGTTTAGTTTTTATCATTAATTGTTTTGTTAAACAAATGCTTTTTATTTTCAGACGATATTTTTCACAATCATAAATCGTAATCGGAAGTCTTTTGATGGGTCTGTATACGTTTTAAGGTCTTATAATGCAGGAAGTTCATATTTAGAGTTCATTGAACATCATTTGCCTGACCTTCTTGATACTATTCCTGTTCAGGAGAGAGCGGAAATCATTTTCCAACACGATGGAGCCCTTGCACATTCTTCAAATGCCGTTCGGGAATTTCTAACTGAACAGTATCCCCAATGGATTGGTTGTATGGGCCCCATCCCTTGCCCCCTTAGATCCCCAGACCTGACGCCAGTGGACTTCTTTGTTTGGGGATTCTTAAAGCAAGAAGTTTACAAAACAGAAGTAGCAAGTTTGCAAGGATTGAGCGACCGGCTTGCTGAAGCAGTAGGGAAACTAAGGAATGAAATTTCTTTAAGAGCAACGGTTGTTTCCGTTCGCAAAAGGGCAAGAGCGTGTATCAGGTGAGGCGGTGACCAATTTCAGCAGCTATTGCAAATTTTAAAGGTTTATTAAATGTACTAATTGAAGTTGGTGTAACATTTTTTGTTCTTGATTTTCCCTTTGTGAAAAGCGCGGGAAAGTAATGCTTCTTTTATTTCTACGAATCGTTATCTCGTGTGTTTTTTCTTTTTATTAAACTGTTAAAACTATTATTTTTATATAAAAATATCACTTTCTTAAACAAAGAAAGCAACATGCTATCGTGAAACAGAAAATTCAAAACAGAAAAGTGCGACTCTTCGCTGGTTTTCCTTTTTTTAACGAATGCAGATTTTTACACTGTTTCAAACAAAAGCCTGAATTTCAGCTGAACATGAAGCCCAATATGATTTGTTGTTGTATCATCTGAAAGCTAATGAAATGGACCAGTTTTTGGTAGATTTGCCCGATTGTAGCTCTTACGGTTGTTTTTGAAAATGTCGATTTAAAATGTTGGCACCATTTTAATTCTGAGTGTGTGCAATATTTCAAAGCTTGTAGCTCTCGGTAAAATGCGACTATCTTAATGCGAAAGGTATCATTTTGTAGGATTTAGTCTGCTCTTTCCAAATATGTACTTATTTTCCTTGTATGTCCAACAGGAATTTCAGAAATCGGCCGTTTTCTCAGAATTTTGTTTTTTTACTCATTTTCCTTAAATTTACCAAAACTCGGTTACGGTTAAGGATTGGACACGATAATGGGTGGTTCTATGCTCCACTTGGGCTCATCTATCACCCCCTTTCGTATGGCAGATTCGATCGAACTCACCCTGTATAGTTTTTACCCACGAAATCCAGTCCTTTAAACTAGTAAATAAAGACATCCGGACTATAACCTTTTACGCGGAACACTTGGAAGTAAAGGTTTTTTTTCTTTGATTAATCTAAAAGTCTGTTTGAACAGCACAAAAATGTTTAACAGTATATCATCTATGTACAAAAGTCAACATATGTATTTAAAAATTAAAAAAAAAAAAAACAGAACAAAAACAGAATGGATTTAAAATAAAATTTTGCTTTCAAAGGTTTTATAAAGGGGCATAAATTACCAATGTATTCTTCATTTTCCTTCCATCAGGGCTAAATTCTAGTAATGAAATTCTTACCTTTAAAGTAAAAAATCAAACGATTTTTTGCTGCAAATAATCATTAATTGTGATTTCATTTTTTAATGAAGTAAACTTTTGGCATGATGGAGATAATGTTTAAACATAAAACTGAAGTAATGAAGCGGGAGTGACCTCATAAAATAGGAATAATTGCAAAGTCTTTTACTTCTTAAAGTACTGGCCTTCTAAATTTGAAACCTCTTCTGTTATTCTTAGAAAAATTTCAACTTTGTTTAGAATCGAACATTACCAAACTTGCACCACCCGATCATACTTTTGAAGAGACATGCAGCTAGGTTAATTTTTCCTTAAAGCATAAAAGTAAAAGTTCATAGCAAGTTAAAGAAGTACATGCTTCTGAGAAGTTAAGTTGGCATTTCTCAGAGGCATGAAATTCATTTTAAAGGAGTGAAATATACAAAAGCAATGAAAGACTATAACAGTGATCAAATTCAAAACAAAATCAACTTTCCATGGATGAAAGGAAGGTGGCAGGGAAAGAAGATATGTGTGTGTACTATTTTTTATTTTCAATCGTTAAAATAAATGACATTTTCAATTTAACTTTTAAATGCATCGTGTTGCCAATTGGCTAGGTACCAAGTTTAGTCTTCTAAATTACTATAAGAACAAATTGAAACTTCTTGGTTTAAAATAACCTATAACTCACTGAAGATGCTATTAAATCAATTTTAAACTTGTAAACACACCAATCTGATAATTAAAAAATATATTTTTTCGGCATTCTCAAATGTAGGACTTTTTTTTTAGTTTTGTGCGCTGAAAATGCCCACTTCTTTTAATTGTGTGGCGAATAAAGTCTTATTACTATTTAAATAGTGAGGCATTTTTACAAATTTTATCAATGTTTTGGTAGTAATAAAGGTGAATGTTTGTTGTTATTCCAGCTAAAGCATGTTGTTGCCAAGTGGTTGTTTAACCGTAAACCAGGCCTAAATTAAATTCTGATTTTTGAAAGATTTTTTCTCAATATTTAGACAGAAGTTTAATGTCAAAGAATATATTTTAAAATGTTTTTAAAAAACGGGGTTAAAAAAATATTAAATTAAAAACATGAAAACCGACTGCGTAAAAACCGAAAAAACTAAAAAGGAAAAAATATAAGCAAGGTAGTTTAGAATGTTATTAAGTAGGGTCTGGTGGGGGAAAGTGGTCAATGGGGTAAAGTGGTCATACGTCAAATAAATGACTATAGCTTGGCAATAAATGTTCGAATGAATGTGAAAATTTTATTTTACGTTCGGTGAGTTAGAAACTACATTTTGAATACAAAATTTCAAAACTGGCAAAATTTTATTTGGTTAAAAAAAATATTTTGTGTAAATATGAAAATTTTAAAAATCTAAACACCTCTTTTAACTTATTTGGGAAATTTTATTTGTTAGAATTATGAACAGATTGACGGCACAGGAAGCTTCCTACATGTCTTAAGATCACTTACTCATTAGCAGTTAGCTGAATATATTTTAGATAATTTTTTAGAACAATTTCAGTAAGATGGGGTAAAGTGGTCATAATATTTGGCTTAACGAATATTGCTCTTCTAATGTCACTTAATAGTTAAGTATAAGGCAGATATAAATTAAATATTAATTTCACTTAATATGTATTGTTTTTACAGTAAGTAGGGTTAAATATACGAGTATATACGTATGCATAAGCATATACTCGTGTAGGCGCGTATATAAACGTATTCACATAAATGCATTGATAAATACGTAAACGGGTATCTGCGATATGGATATTTTTTATCTCCTCAGATATACATTTGACTATACACGTATATACTTGCTTTTACTCGTATGTATACGAACACTTATATACTCAGGTAGACACGTATATATACGTACGTACTCGAGTAGACACTTACATACAAGCATACGATATACAAGTATACAGGGTGAATTTAAACTCTTGGGAAAATTTTTAAAAGGTGTTAGAGGAGAGGAAGAAGCAAGAATAATAAGGAACATATGGTCACAAACACAATGCTGACGCACTACATGCACGCAAAGCCAAAGACTGATGGATACAAAACAGGTCACAAATTTGTTTCACTAAGACAATTTTACACAATATTTTAGGTCGTAAGAAAGTTTTAAAGCGATTGAAGAAATTTGCGGCTTGCAGCTGTAATACAGGCGTCGTAATCACAAAGACCTCTATGTTTTAATAACGAGACTTTTCAAAAACTTTCATCCGTCTCTGCGCCTTTGTTGCGATGCATGTATTAGAACTACTACGGGCTGTAACTTTTAACAAATGCTCTAAATATTTCTTAAAAACTAAAATTTTGAGTAAAATCATCTTTGTGTAAAAAAATTGTGACCTATTTTGCATCCATCAGTTTCTGGCTTTGGGTGTATGTAGCGCGTCAGCTACCATAAGCTCCTTATTATTCTTTTTATCTTCCCCTCTCACACCCCTTAGATTTTTGCTCTAGATCTTGGATTCACTCTGTAGGCATACATGTATATAAGCGTATATACTCGTGTATACATATATGTACTGATGTATACACGTAAATGAACGTATAAACGTCTTTTCAGGTATATAACTGTGTTTACACGTATACATACGTATATACTAGTGCTACCATATATACAAGTATATACGTGAGTAGATACGTACAAAGACGCACTGGATACAGCCACGAATTAACTCGTATATACCCGTATATACATTTATGTACACTTGTGTATGTACCCACATGTACACCTGTACATATATGCGTATATACGTCTACTATACACGTATATATTCAGGTATGCACGTGTATACTCGAGATGCAAGTGCATACATGCATATGACGTTCGTTTATACCAGTATATAAACGTGACACGTATATAAACATGACACATATATATACTCTTGTAGATACGTCAACACTCCTTTAGGTAATCACGTATACATGCTTATATACTCGTGTATATACGTATATACTTGAGTAGGCACGTGCATGCATGTATCTGATGTATACATGTATCTACTCATATATGAACGTGTTTACTCATGTTTACACGACACGTATATACTCGTGTATACACACATATATTAGTGCATATACTTGTAACCATAAAAATAACTGAAATATACAAATATTAGTGTTAATTTAATATGGTTTTGCATTTATTTTTAACTATGACCACTTTACCCCATGCTATGACCACTTTCCCCCATCCCATGGGGTAAATTGGTCATAAATACAGAGGGAAAAGAAAGTGTTATAAAACTAATTAAATCAATATATTTTTTTCTAAACTTCAATGTACTGTGTTCTTTAATAATGCAATGTAAAATAACAACAAAAAAAGTTGAAGTGTTTAAATAATTTGTTGTATTTATTATCTACCAAAGTTGAAAACCTTCGATTTTATGACCACTTTACCCCACCAGACCCTATTTCTTTAAGTTGACATTTTATTGTTCTTATTTATTTTGGTAAGTGCATTTATTCATTTAAAAACTTATTTTTGGCAACAGAGGAAAAAGAAACGACTTTTTTTTTTTTTTTTTTTGATATGATGTATTGATTTTAATAAGCTTATTAAATTTAATTATTATTTTTTCGTTTTGAAAGCTGTTAAAGAATTTTTTTTAAGGGAAAAAAGTGTATTAGCAGCTTTGTTTAAAAGGTGCTGCTTTTTTTTTTTTTTTACGCATTTAATTTTTTTAGATCTGTGAGGAATACTTTATTCCTAGAAATTAGCAAAAATATGTTTGAAACAATTCGCGATTTTAGCTATTTTTGAGAATATTGATCAGGTACTAGAAAGTAGAATGGGTATACGGGAAAGTAGCCTCGTATAGTTCTAGACAGAACTTCTTGTTACTTCACACTCTCAGTGTCTTAACTCTGCATCTGATTTTGAACATTTTTGCAATTGGAAGATACATCTAGGACAAACGGTTGCAAAAATAAAGGTATTGCAGGTTAGAACTGAACACCCTGTATATTTTCAGTACAACCTCGTTAATTCGGACTAACTGAGACCAAGGACAATCTGGATAAACGAAAATCCGGAAAATCCGAGTAACATGGGCAATAAATAAAACACATTTTTAAATATGCACACTTATCTTTTATTACAGCAAAAAACAATGCTTCAATGCTTTGTAGTAAAATTACATAGGACAGTTTCTTGCAAACACATTATCATTTATAGTTCAGCTGCAGTGGTGCCGGACTGACTCTCAAAGTACGCCATATTATTTGTCAGACAAGTAATATGTATTTTTTGTGCGATCTATGCAAGAGTTGTACATTAAATCAAAATAAAACGTGAATATTTGGTATATTTATTGTTTCATACTTGCTGTGATAATTATAGGTTATTATTTGAATAAAATATAGTTTTGTTACCTCTAGAAATTTGATCTGAATAAACTGGAGGTTCGGATAAAAGGAGCCCGGATAAAAGAAGTTTTACCATATATGCTGGGATCTAGTCCGATCTCGGCCAATGTCCGAAAAAAAAAATGCTCCCAACAAGATTTTATCACCGACAAACGCGGCAAGTTCGAACTGTACTTCAGTTCGGAGTTCGTGCACTTAATAAATTTCCAATCGGGCAGATCAGAATTGGAGGGGAATAAACTAAAGCGATGAATACCTTTAATCTAACATATCTATTTCCATATTTTGTAATAGATTAAAAATATTTAACAAAAAATTAATGCACAAAATGCAACAGTTTAATTACCATTTCTAAATGCAAATGAACTGTAAAAATGTTTGAAAACCATTCCGTCACGACTCTCCCATTAAAAGGTTGCTTTATCCGGCTGTATCGACAATTATCCACTCTACTCCAATCTGTCCCGGACAATAAAATCCGGCGTGCCTGTTAAGGGTGGAGAGTGCTCGGTTAAAAGACCGCTGATGAAATTCGCAAAGCATCGGAGCTCTCCTTTTTTGCTGCCATGGCACTTTCACCCGTTTTACGATTCCGCAATAAAGCTTTCCGAGGAGAGGGTTTTCACCAAATTACACCAGGAGTCATGGATATTCGCGAAGAAGCAATAGCGAAGGGCGGTTTTTATTATTTTTTTCCTTCTTTTTTTTGAAAAGGGGGGGGGGAGAGGTTGTGAATATTTTTAGAAGGTAGACTTTAGTTAATAAATCTTCTTCAAAAGAAGTTTTTTTATGTATGGTTAGTCAAACTTATTTTCATGTACACCCAGGTAGTATACTTCAAGGACGGATCCAGAAATTTTTCAAGGGAAAGCGACTGATTTTTATTACTTATCACTTTGTATTCTGATTAAAAATAAGGATCGCAATGGTTTTGAATTTAAATTCCGAAACAATTCCGGTATAATGATATTAACCCAGACCTCCCTTCAACCAACATGTATGAAACTCATCTAAATTTGCCTTTTTTGAACTTCATTTTTGAAAAATTACCGATGGAGAGTCCTTCAAAAAAGGGGCGATCGCCCCTCCCTTGCATCCGTCCCTAGCATACTTTGTTTCATAATGCTTTAAAATGGTTGTAAACGCCTAGATATACGTTTGATAAAAATATTGATGGAACGTGTGAACGTTAGGTGGGCTACTTGAGTAGGTTCATAACAGAATTGAAAAATAAATAAATGATTGCGTTTGTTTAAGGATTATAGACAGACTGAAGCAAAAATTTATGCACTAGTGTTAAAGCACTTATTTTGGTGAGCTGTAATATACGAAAATGAAGATATCAGGGATTTCGTGAGCTGAAAATTTATGAACAGAATATTTTTGATTATTTTATGAACAGAAAGGTGAACAAAGAAAACTTCACGAGGCTTAAATTTTCGTGACAATGACGAGCTTCCGAATTTCTAGCAAAAGGCAATAAAGCAAAAGAGGTACAGCAGCCATATCGTCCTCAAACCTTATATATACACGTAAAATATGAGGTCAAATTAATTGCCTAAAACAGTTTCCCAATGCTTTTAAACCAGTCTTAAAAAAAATAAAATAAATAAAAGGATTATCTTACTTTAGAACAAAACCTTCTAAAGTTGCAAATTTCCCTAATGCAATTCTAAAGCCCCCCCCCCCCCACCCTTAATCGATTTTTTTTTAAATTTACATTTTTAACGATATTTTTTTAATGAAGGGTGAAACATATGTAAGGGCGTAGGGGTAAACAATATGGAGGGAGCCTCTAAAAGTCATTTGTGACGAGCTCCAAAATTTCTGTTCACACCCCTGGATTTTGTTACTCTAACTAATATTGAGGGGGAAAGAAGGTGAAAACAAATATAAAAATGAAGAAGCCGAGAGAAAAATAACACAGAAGTATCTTAGCTTTCAAAACAATGGACTAAGACTGCAATCGGAAGTTTTTTCGTTTCTTTTCAACCGATGAAGAAGATAATGCATCATTACAGCATCCCATTCAAAACTCATTATTGTCTGGATTTAATAATTGCCCATCACTACTTCATTGCTCGAAATGGAGGACAGTTTCACACAGATCTCGAATTGGGAAGATTTATTTTCTAATCAAAAAGTATGAAGACATCCATTGTGACATCCCCATTGTGAGCCCGATGTCGTCCCCCCTAATCCGTCTGCGAATGATTATTAAATGTCAATCATCTCGTCCAAGGCTTCCCAGTGGCTGACGCCGAAGTCAACTCGGACGGAACTGGCCCCGCCCACAAGTGACATATTTATGCGGTCAGAGTTGCTGATCCGTATCAGCAAGAAAAGATGCCTGCCAATCAAAGCGGCCGGATTAGCAAACAATGCTCTTAAAGTCGCCAATTACGTTGCGCTAATGCTTGTTCCCATTGAAGGTAATATTGGCTAAGGGCACACTGTTTCCTGCAGTCGCTCCGAGAGACAATTGCATGGAAAGGTTTTTTGTCCTCCTGGGCTTAGAGATAATCTCTCAAAATGAAGTGGGAGACCTCTAATGATAATATAATGTTGCATGACAAATGACTTCTGATTTAATTTACTTCAAGGAAACTAATTGATTGAAGGAAAATGACGCAGTTTCTTTTTCAAAGTTAGTCGTCGAATATTGAAGTTGAAAGTTTCTCATATTGACTTAACCTCACATTCCTTTTTAAATCCTTTCGATTTAATGTGTATGTACAAAACAAATTTAAGCAGCTAATCAGAAGATTTATATGTATTTTAAAAAGTGTGCAAACATCACAAAAGTAACTTAAATTTTCCGAACTAAAACTTCACCAAAGATCTTTTGCTTTTTGATGAAGTAAAATTTAAAGAGAGAGAACGAAAGTGGGAAAGCCCTTGTTTAAGGCAACCTGAGTTAGCTAACTGGCAAATAAAGAACGAGGACAAAAACCCATTTTGGCGATACGTTGTTCACAATCCTTTTCCTATGTTTTCCCGTGAAAAAGTGTTTGGAAAAGGGGGGGGGGGGGGGAGTGGTCCCCTTTTGTATAGACATTGGTTGTAAGATAAATGAATAGTTACCAATGGTAAACGTGAAAAAGTAAATTTTGCTAAAATGTTGGGACTTGTTAGTATGGTGTAGGTACATTCGAAATTATTCATCGCTGGTGAGCGCATTCGGACAGCTAATTTTCGGATAATCGAACATTCACGAGGATATTTATACCAATATCATAGGATTAACGAAAGAAATAAAAAAAGTGCAGCTTTCGTATCATAAGCGTTTTATTGTTTCTGTCTAAGTTAAAAATAACTACTGAAGTAGGCTTTTTAACAAGAATAAAAATTTCATACTTTCCTTTTGTTTGAAACAAATGTTGGGTAAATCATCACTATTCTTTGCTATTTGCAAGCAATGCCAGACGGGAGGATTTCGAAGCTCTATTTTGTGATTGTATAAACATTTAAATTGACATATTAAGCTATTTAGGACAACGAATAAATGCTCTAAATTATTTAAGAATTTGCTCAAAGTCAGATTAGTCGAGTTTTCAGAATAACACCGAGTGAAATCATGCTGAACAATAGCATATACTGTCGCAATACTTCAGCACAAACTAATCGCAAATAATCCTTGTCTAACCTGATCTGCTTGAACCCTTGCAGCTAGCTTGTATGACTAAACTTCAAGCAGTCTGGAAAATTTTAGGAAATCCATAATTTCCAAGCAAAGAAAGTTAAATCGGTAAATAGTAAGATTTCATCTTAAATTTGTTACCATCTTGCCTCTACCATTTATTTCGCCAATGTCAATTCCAACTAGTCTCTGTAAAACGTGCTTTTCTGCCAGAACGGTGTCAATGCGAGGAAAAAAAACGTTCGTTGAATCGATTTTTTTTTTTTTTTTTAAACTTTCCACTTCAGACATTTTTTTTCCTCTTCAAAAATACTGTATAACTGTGTAGGGGAATGCGTGGCAGAGTGAAATAGTTAAAATAACTTACTTTTTTCAAATGAATCGGAAATTTATTTCGAAAATGACAGTACATAAAAAATGGACAATGTATTTTTTTTTTTTTATAAAACTTGTGTTGAAACATTATTTTTTATCTTTGCTAGTAAATTTGCATCTAAAAAAAAAGGTGGAAAATTTTAGTTTTTTATGGGGCAAAGTGAAAAATCAAATATTTTTCTAATGAGATATTGTCTATTTAGTTAATATTTTTGATAAAATCAATGAGTAAATAAAAGAAATAATAAATAATCGGGAATAAATAATGTAACAAAATACAAACAAATAAATTAATTAATTATTTATATAATAAATGAGAGAAAGAAATGAGTGAAGAAAATAAAGAGTAGATAAGAAATTAAGTGAAGGAATGCAAAAATAAGTAAATTATTCAATGGTGGATTCTAAATGAATCAATAACTAAGTACGTAAGTTATTAAATAACTAAACGAAATGAACTGTTTCACTTTGCCCTATCCACTTTGCTCTAAAAACATTGGACTAATTGTGCAAAAAATTTTAAATAAATATAAGCCTGGTGTTAAATAAATAAATATTGCACCGAATACTATAGTAGGTCTTATTTAATGTTTTAAATTGTATCAACTTTATCATGTTATTATAACAAAAATATTTTTTTTCTACAACAAAAAGTTGCAATATGAGTATCAATTTTTGAAAATTGCTTGAATTTTTACACGTTTTGATCTTTAGAGGTAACTTTTCCTGACTGGAATAGACTACACTGCCGTTCTAACCTAAAAAGCACTATCCTCATTTTTTGACCATTTGTACTTTACTCACTTTTCAGGTTCAGTATGATAATTTATGTTATCCAATAACACTAAAAAGCCAGTAAGAGCTCCAAAATATAAAGAACCACGAAGGTACCCAATTCTTCATGGAAGCGGCCCATCTAAAAGAACAAGAATTCTCGTTTTCTCGAAATTAACGATTTGAGAAATTCTGCTTTCTTATAGTTGCTGCAAACCTAACCTAGCAGCGTTGTAATGCTGTGATTAGGATCTGGGTGGTCTTTCCAATGCTGCCAAGTTAGGTTGCCCTAACTATATTTTTGGATGGCAGTACCACGTGGTTAAAATATGAATAGATGGCTCTAAAATCAGAGAAAATGTTTGACCATTTTACTTTGTCCTGCTATTTCACTTTACCCCATATTCTCTACAACACTAAATGCATGCAGGCAAGCTACTTTTCACCGCAAAGGTTCGTGATATAATGGTGGTTTTTAAGCAAGAACTGGAACATTTTTTAGAGTTCTAAAATTACTTTTGTCTGTAGCGTCACTTGAGGAAAGGTTCATACTGAAATGCAAGCTAATCGTAAATAAACTTCGACTAATGCGATACGCTTGAACTATTGCAAATCGCTTTTATTTCTGAATTTCAATCAGCCTGAAAAACTTCAGAGAACGGCTGGTAGAATCCATGTCAATTCAACAAGGCCAGTAACATGATGATCTCTGATTTTTTTGAATTTAACATATGTTAAAATTATTAAAAAAATTAAGAAATACGTTTTTTTTGTTTGTTTGTTTTACCCAGAAAAATTCTTGGGTCGAGATACAGGCCGCCAAGAATGGCGGTCCTGTCATGATTTCTCACTTGAGATTTTCGTCAAAATCTTTAAAGTATATTATCTCAGGAACGGTAGAACATATTTTGTTGCAGTTTGTTTCATGTAAAAGGATATTTTTTCTTGTTTAAAAACATATGCAGCATTTTGAAATATGTGCTCTAGTTTTTTTTCCACAGTCTTTTGAAGAAAAAAAGTTAAAAATAATTTTTTTGATTTTTTCAGTATATGAAGTTTAGTGAGAACAAGATGGCATTGCGCTTAACGATTCTTCCGGCGCTGCGCTGAAAGGTTGCGTGGGGAAATACAGCGAATCGCCTGGAGACCGTGTTCTAGTTATTATAAAAAATAAAACTCTTGGATAAAACAGGGACTCAAAATGAAAATTTCGCTATATAACTTAATTAAAAGTGTTTTCTTGCCACTTGTTGCGAAATTATTTTTTTGAATTTTCAGGTCTGCAATTACGTAAAGTGTTACTTAAAAACGCTCATTTTTTCAAATGCCTCTAAAATCTATTAAACGAAAAAGTGGAAGCTCTCCCTTTCAGGAAACGTAGTGCTCAGTGGTACTAATAAGCTGTAAAAAAAATGAAGATTTTTGAAACAGACATATTTCAGGAAATCAAAAACATTATTTTAAACTTTCGTTTTTCAAAAGATTTCGGGAAAAAAAGCTAAAGCATACATTTTAAAATGTTGCATATGTATTTATGTATCAACTACTCCAACTTTTGTGAACTCTGCAAAAATATTTATCATAACTCCCTCACATTAAAAAAAGACTAGTTCTAATTGTAAAATATTTAATTTTCTTGACAATAAAGTTAATATTGACTTCAAATGTAAAACCACTATTTATGATAAAAGACGCGAATTTCAAACAAGAAAAAATATCCTTTTAAATAAAACAAACCGTAACAAAATATGTTCTACCGTTCTTGAGATAATGTACTTTAAAGATTTTGATGAAAATCCCAAATGAGAAATCATAACAGGGCCGCCACCTTTGGCGGCCTGTTATGATTTCTCAGTTAGATATATATTTCTTATATTTATACATATCTCATATGTATATTTATACGATATATATATATATATATTTATACTCATATGTATATATATATTATAGATATACATGTCTCATATATATGTTTCTCACTTAGATCCGAGATACAGACCACCTTTGGCGACCTGTATCTTGGCCCAGGAATTTTTTTGGGCAAAAAAAAAAGTATTTCTTAATTTTTTTATGAGTTTTAACATATGTTAAACTCAAAAAAAACCCTAGACCATCATGTTACAGCCCTTGTTGAATTGACATGGATTCTACCGGCTGTTAATCCAATGCAAAGAAAGTTGAGTCTAATAAGATTTAGAAGTAAATTTGTTGCCAACTTGACTATCTCCCCCTCCCCGCTAAACCTTAACATGCATAGTATGCATTAGGGTGTCCCCCCCCCCCCCACACACAAAAAAGATAGTCGATGAATCAAGTCTCACACCCTCTAATATTTTTCTTTTTAGGTCAAAACAATGTAAAAAAAAAATCGGTTATTAGAACAACTGCAACCCGTGCCAACTAGCACCCGAAAAATGTAAACCAGCCCTGTTTACTAGAGGGGCATTCCAAGGTATTTTTGACATTTATGTAGAGTCGTAACGTGACCTTTTTTGCCATAACTTTTTAATTAACTGTTTGATTAGCATATTATTTTATTTTGACTACCAACACACCAGCTCAAATTAAAATGATTTGCAAATCAAACGGTAAATTAAAAAGTTATGGCAAAAAAAGGTCACGTTACGGACTCTACATAATGTCAAAAATACCTTGGAATGCCCCTAGAACGAAAAAAAGAGAAAAAAATTTTGGAAGTTCGAAAGTTCATCTTGATAAAACGTTACTTCTATAGCCCAACATGTACCACAAAAATATTTATTCAAATTAAGAAATATTTATGTGTCCACCAGGAGGCATAAAATTTATGATTTTCTTCAGAAAATGGATTTTTTCGAGTTATCTTTTAAAAGATTATATATACATTTCAATAAGACATCAAGTTCAAAAATCATTAGCGAACACATTTTCAAATCAACAATTGCAAATGAATAATAAAAAAATAATGTATTTAAAATTAAAAAATTAACTTAAATCTTGAAAAAAATCTATATTTTGAGGACGATGTGAGAGACTTAAATATTGCAAAGCAAAAAATTTCTATTCAGCGGTAATCACCGACTTTACTGTTTGTATTTTTCTTCTTAAAATATATCTCAAATTTTTATAAAAATGCATAGTAAAAAATTTATTGAAGAAAATTACAAATTTTAGGCCTCCTGCTGGGTACCTAAATATTTTTTTAAATTTGGAAAAATATTTTTGCGGTACACGTTCGGCGAAAGAGTTAACGTTTTATCAACATGAAATTTCAAACTTTAGAAGAAAAAAAAATAATAAAACGATTCAGCGTAGTACACACACACACTTTCAGGCGCAAGTCGGCACGGGTTGCCGTTGTTCAAATTATGCGAAAAAATTTTTTACAATTGTTTTGACCTAAAAGAAAAAATGCAAGAGGGTGTGCAACTTGAAACATCGAGTTTCGTTTTTTTTCCAACCATTCTCCGTAAAACTTGTTTTTTTTTTTTTTTGGCCGGAACAGTCATTGTGAAGAAAAAACCCTGTGTTCACTGCATAACATTTAACTAACCTCCAAAAGCTTTTTTAAAAAAATAAGCGCACCTCTTGCTTTTCCTTCTCTTACTTTCTTTCTTTTTTTTTTTTTTTGTAAAAAAAAAAAGTTTATGAACCGTTAAAGACTTGTGATTTTCTTTTACAGACCGGTGTGGTTTTTCCCGCCTTTTCCCCCCTCCCTTCTTTCTTTTCTTGAAAAGAAAAGTTTTGATTCGGGAACCGTTGAGAACTTGTAAAAAATGTTTGGTAGCGGTTGACATCCCCCCACTTTTTTTACAAAGAAAAAATAATAAGAAATGAATAAACTAATATATATATGCATAATATATAAAATTTTAGTTCGTATTAAACAATAATTGCACATATTTAAATGTTAAGATCAGTAATTATGGTGAAAAATACTGCTGAAATATCATAGAAAATTGAGAAAATTAATCTTCGAAAATTCACGTTAAAGATTTTGTGTAGAATAATATTATCATTATTATGGTCCTTCTCTCCTTTCCTTTTCTCTTATTTTGCAAAAAAAAAACTTGGATTTGCGGTTCGTTAAATTTTTTACAGACCTGTAAAGTCTTTTCTTTTTTTTTCTTTTCCTTTTTTTTTTCTAGAGAACCTCTAAATACTTCTGAAAAAAAATTCGCGAACGACTGAAGGTTATTTTTCTTTTCCATAAAATACAATAATAATCAAATAAATGTTAAGAATAAGAAAGTATTGTAATAATTATACAGAAGTAATAAACATTGCTGAAAAATCGTAGAAAAATACAAAAATTAATCACATAATTCCAGTACAAGATGTCACACAGGATATTATTTCCATAATTACGGTGTTTTCTGTTTCTTAGTAAGAAAGCTTTTTTTAACGTGGACGAGCAAAAACCTTTGATGACTGGTGAAATTTTTCTGCGGACCGGTGTCGATCCGCCGGACCACCGGTGGAGAAACGCTCATATAGTTGGCTTAGTGTAGATCGGGGTACGTTTACGCAGTGCCCTTTTTTCAAAACGAATTATAACTGGAGAACCAGCAGTCATAACAGATTGATGTTGCTCCCTAGCAAATACCTAAAATCCCTAGCAAAACTCATAAGTTTTTGAGCATCAGTCGAGCTTCGGTCTAGCATGCAGAAAGATAATCTGTTTTTTACCAAGTTGAGTAAATTTTGAGTTGAACGTTTTAAAGCTTATTGTAAATAAAAAAATTTGAAAAAAAAAAAAAATAGAACCGACTTTAAAATTGCTTTAAAAAGTGAAAAATAATTTTATTCTTTAAACACCATCGATAATACTTTTAAACATAATTTTTGAAGTTGGTGCAAAAACAAAAAGTAAAATCCAGTGTAACCATGCTCCGTTCATATTTTTTTCAGAAAATCATCCAAAGTTAGGAACGAAACATTTATATCGTTACTCAAATATACTGTCATCAATGCATACTCTATGCGGTTGTGAAGAAACTGGGTCTGTTTAAATTTATAGTTGTAGCTCAGTTATGGCTGTGAATGATCTTATATATCGTTTTTGCGCCAACTTCAAAAATTATGTTTAAAAGTATTATCGATGGTGTTTAAAGAATAAAATTATTTTTCACATTTGAATTCATAATTTGTGTGTTAATTTAATTATAACCATTTAAATATTCCGTTTTCCCTAACTAATTTGCATTTCCCAGCATAAAAGTTGCTTGTGATGCAATCCTGTATAGTAGAGGTAAACCTAGTAGTATTGTGAAGGCTAAGCAGATCCTGATTACTGCATCCCCTAGCTTCCAGGTTAGGTTTACCCCCACTATGGAGCAATGACACTGAAGAAACTTGATGCTTGCTCCAGAGAAGCCTTTATTCAAAATTATCATTACAATTACTATTAATGTTACTGTTACATGGCAGCAAACTTTTATAACAATGGGTTTCATATTTAATCATTTAATAGGGAAATTGCATGAAATTTACTGTTTTTTGCCCATAACTTTTTGTCTAAGGAACAAATATGGTCAAACAAAGTGATGGGACTTAAGTTGAGCCATCCCCTATCCATTAAAAAAAATCATCAAAATCGGTTCACTAGGTGAGACGCTGTGAGTGGACCAAAAAAAAAAAAACATACATACGGTATGAACTAATAACCGCCTCCTTTTTGAAGTCGGTTAATAAGTAATACTTAGTTACGAAAGAACAAAAAAATAAAAATTAGCAGAATTTTATCCTTCTTTGAGAATTGTACCTATTTGTATGAATTGAAATGTAGTTACATTTTTTTGCACGCTAAAAATAATTTAAAATTTGGGGACGGGGCAAGTTTCCGCATTGGCGTCTAAATACCTTTACGCGCGTTCTTTCTTTGTTTTAACTTTAAACTGCCCTGACGCTTTTTTCGCTCCGAATTGTGCCAAAACTTCTCAGTATTTTCAGGCTATTTAGTTTTGAAAATCACCATTTAATTTTTAATTAAGTTACAAATTCGTATCTTATAGCTTATAATCATGTAGTGCTGTCTTCATTCCCGTTCAGCTTTTACTTTATACATTATTTAGTCTAATAAACTTACTTTATTTTAACGATGGTAAGACATTATGTTCAAAACGCTAACAGAACACGTTAGGTGTCAAAATAAATATGCGTAAACGTGCCCCGGGTCCGGGTCAAGTTTACGCAACCGACTTGGACTCAAAAATAATTTTTTTAACTGTTAAAAACACAAACTGAGCAACAACTGATTATACCAATTTTGACTCCATTAATTGCTCCATAAAAAGGCAATGTCTAAAGTTTTCTAAGTTAAAACATAAAATTTAGAAAATTTATTGAAAAAAATCCTCGTAAATGTGCCCCGGTCTACCTTACTCCTTTCTAAACCGCTAATTTGATTTAAGATTTTCTCATAATGAAGTTTTAATAATAATCATTCAAACATTCGCTTTCAATAGAACATCCCTCACCCTTCTCTTTCTCCCCTCGACAGGGCATTCGATCCGACAAGCGATCTGCAAACATCTCCGCCGCGCGTTCTACGTCCAGCCCCTCGCACCCAAATCAAGACTTATGCCCCCGGTGGTGTCAAGGCTTGACAAGGCTACTTAGAGGTAAGTGAAATTTAGAGCGTTTGCGCGCCATAACTGCCGGATAACGAACTTATAAAACCTTACATCGCCCTGGCCGCCCCATCAACAGACAGGGGCTTTTAAATTTTCACCTCTCAGCCGGCGCTCTTTTAATGCCCCCTCTTTAAAAGGCCCTCTCCTGGAAGGGGCCCTTAAAAGTTTATTACGTCAGCAGGACTCTTTCCCCCTGAAAGGATGCCTTTTTGCTGCCGGATTTTTATAGTTTGTGTTTGCCGGATTGATATTGGATTGTGATTTAGACTTGGGCACGAGCGTTTGATCTCGGACTAGTTCTGTCCAGTTGTTGGGAGAGATTTATGATAGATGTTGGGAAAAGTTTTCCTGAAATATAGGTGTTTGGAAATACAGTTTAACGTCAGAAGGAAAGTGCAAATTATAGAATTATCATTTTTCAGATATTGAGTTATGCATTTAGTATCTGTTCAAAAAAGCCTTGAGGGATTTGAGTGCTTTCAATTGTAATAGCAATTTAATAATGATAGAATAATTAGTGAAACGCTGTAAAAAAGGACAATTCATGGGTCGATGTTGCAAAAGATGAATTGATGTAGATAGAAGAGTAACGATGTACATACTACAGTGAAAATAATGAAAATCGTAGTAATATCTTGCATGAAGAAAATATGTAGCCACACGTTGAATATATTAATGTTCCTGGACCGGGGGACGGACTGCTCCCCCCCCCCCCAAGAGGGTGCACTGGTTTGAGGGCACCCACCAAAAACTGAAATCGCACAGATTCGAGGACGCAAAGAAGAAGAAAAATAAGGCGCTCAGGTTGAAGGGCACAATAAAAGAAAAACGAAGGCACACAGGGTTGAGGGCGCACCGACTCGAAGGTCGATGGCCCAGTCCGCCCCTGTCCTGGACTAGTAATTATTCAAAAAAGTGTTTACTATTTATTAATTAATTTTTTAAAAGTCTTTCATTAACTATAAAGATAACAGCGATTTCAAGATGATGGCACGGTATGACGCAGTGAGAAGAATAGGAGTGTAAGTGGGCAAATTTAACCCTTTATATCTTAACTTCAATTTGAAAAAACAAAAAACAAAAAACAAAAAAAAAACTACAATGCATTATTCTAAGTGTGTAAAAGTAGTTTTAAAACATATACGATACGATATCAATACGATAATCCATTGAAACATAATTGATCGTTGTAATATACATAAAACTACAAATTTTGTACAGGTATTCTAAAATTTTTACAACAAAAGTGCTCTGACAGAAAGAATTTAATCTTAAGGAGGAAAAACATTTCTTCTGATTGGCTTTAATCTTTAAAACGTTACATTACAATGTGTGAACAAAATAACTACAATAAACACATGCAACTTGATTAGCGATAAACTGAAACTTAGTTCTTGACATCACCTCAGTATTTCCATCTATTAGAGAGAAGTTGAGCAATACGTGCTAATTGAAATATTGAAAAATAGAAACAATCGCTGAAACCGTCTGTAGAAGCTATAGGCCTTTTTTATTGTTCAAACATGCAACTGAACTGGGTGATTTAACAGGGTTAAGTTTAAGCAAAGTGCGTGCTAAGTTTAAGATACAGTTTAAGATAGCAGCACATAGCAGGACAATATTACCATCACTTGCCCCCGAACAAATGAAAGATTCTTCTGCTATCTTTATAATAAACTCCAAATTTCTAATTTTGATACTCTCGCCCTTTCGCTTCTAGATGCTTTGTATATGAAATATATTTACAAAATGCAATACGATATGAAAAATTTGTACAAAATGCAATCAAGTGAAATGTCGATTTGGGAACTTTTATAATTAATGAGGGAGATAAAATGTGCAAACCATTGAATTACCATTTTCATGTATTGACAAATACTTCGAAAACTGAAAATAAATTGATGATAATGTCATCAATAAATTTCTAAATCATGCTGTATCAGCACGTACCAGAGATACTAGTTCTTGCACCAAAACAGAAGGGAGGTTCACCTACCATTTGTACTAATTATCTCCAAATTTTTAATTGGGCCCTTACATCTCTTTGCTTCTTACTGCCTCATATGTGGATCAATTATTGCATACTTCATACAGTGAATACTGTGCATAACAACACTGTCCATAACAATACACCTCTCTTTTATGATATTTTCTTCGGACCCCGCAAGTGTGTTATCCACCTGCGATAATTACTAATACCAAGACGAACGAAGACGTCTTAACGAAAATAAACATTTTTTTAAAATAAAAAACAGTTTATATAATTATCATGTTTTTTTTTTTTTAATTTTAAACACTTTGTCCCGTACAAACGATGAAAGCACAAAGCTAAGAATTGATTTTGGGACAATTGGGGGAGAAGCTTAACTGTTTAACATTTGATTGATAAAGGATAAAATTAGTTGATGCTGAAGAAAGATATTGGATTTCTGGAAAAGAAGTAGTATGGGAAAATATACGAAATATGAGATACTGTGAGATTGTCTTTGTTAACCACAACTACATTTTTTAATAAAAAAGGAAAAAATCATGCAGTAATCTAGTACGGAAAATGGTGATCCTAATGCTGATAGAGGAACAAAACTCCTTTTGTAGTACGTTTGCAATTCTTACTTTAATTCATTAGAAGTTATTTAAATAGTTAAATAATTAAACTATTCATCATTAAATTATATTGTTACTTGAAATTTGAATAACTTGTATCAAGTTAGTTTAGTTTAAAAAAATAATAAAACTCAATATCCATGCGATATAGGGAGGAAAATTTCTGTTTAAATACTCAGTCTATAACGATAACGTGTCTATAATATTTTTTTTTTCGGTCACAACATATCGTGTCGTTATAGACAGGTTTTATTGTCCTTTATTAACTTTGATTTTATTAATTTATCTGGCTCCAATAGTTTGATCGAGTCTCAAACAGTTATATAGTTATCTCAATGTTTTAAAAAATATTAGTGTTTGGTACTTCCAAGAAATACTTACCTCCATGAACTGTTACGTTTTTATTGGCTTCTAATGGAAACTGTGTTGTTTGTAAAACTAATTTGATTTGTTTTCTTTTTTCTTATCGATGTGCTGTGGCAAATAAAGTAGTAGCTTCAATAATGTAGTTTGAACAATAAAGGAACAGCGGCTACAAGATTTATTAATAAATTCTCCTTAATATAACTTTGATACAGTGAACTAGTTGTTTTGTTAGAGTAATAATTCAGTTTTCTTTTTCGAACCGCAACGCTAACTATTGAAAGTCAAAATATATGCTTACTTTACGACGTCTATGGCCAGTAGAAATGATCACAAACGTTTCAGAGAGAAAACGGTGATGTTGTAAGTGCGACAAGCCACGCAAAAGGGTTAGCAAAAGGCTTCATATTATGTCTATGATAAATAATGAATTGGAATAAGATTGTAGTTGAAGTAAGACGCTTTCTTCGAAAAACCTTGATGACCTGTTCGCAGGTAATTATGCTCATGTTATGTAAATGAATGTACGCCTGTAGATTTAAATATACTTGGATTTGCATATCTACTTTAAATCTGTTTGACTAAACACCTTGGCCTTGTGTTTGGACCCGCTCTAATGTATAAAAGATCCTGAAGAAGTTGCGATAATCAATTAAATTGACTAATGAAATCTCTCGCATCAAACATATCTGCATTTTTATTACGAGACATTGATATTCATAGGTGCGTTAATGCGCCATATTAAAAGCTCATTTAAAATACAGTTCTGCAATTGTGAAAATAACCAGAAGATTTGATCTGATAAATATTGCAATAAGTCGCTCCCCAATATTTAGTGACAAATTCAGAAATTTCCCCCATTTATCATCAAAAGAAAGCCTGCTATCAACCGCACATCATCATACGGAATTCATCAGTCACAGCCAGCGTCTTCCACGAAACAAATCGTTTTTCTGAGGTGGTAAATTCATTAATTTTCGATGGCAATTGAAAAGGAGGCGTTGGGCATCGTCAGTAAAAACGATGGCTGTCGATAGCATTTACTTAGCAGTGCTTCACGTGGTTATGTAAGGGAACTGCAAACTCATTAGAAGACATACTAGAAGCTTGATTTTCGGAGAAGGACATTGTCAACAGTCACTCCGCGTTTTCTTTAGCTGTTGCCATTCTGACTAACAAAAAACCGGGAGGTTATTAATGATTGGCTGGCTGCTTTTTGCGATTTTTGTCAGCGCCGGTACGTTCTTACCGACTTTTGCGACACACTAATTGCACGGTGTTATGAATGTTTGTGTCCAGGGCGATATTGGTGGTCCAGTCGACTGAATCGATGTCCTCCGAACAGGTCGCAGTTGCTGATATTAATGCAGTTGGGCAATTATTGATAAGACACTGATAATCAGGGGAACATCAGTCAACAGTTTTGGTAGTTTTCGACACCCATTACAAATGATCGCAACCCGATTTCTTCTGCAAGGTGCAGACGAATACCTGCATTCCGATCGACTATTTTCCTTTCATTCTATGAGCACATAAGGAAACTATTTCCTTATATCTTGTAACATACATGAATGATTGATACAGAGTAAGGAAAAGACAAAAACTGGGCGCATGTACTTATATGCGCGCGTTTGAAAATGTCTAAAATTCATATTTTTTTATGAATTTCTAAAGATGAAAAAAATTTTCAACGAACAAGGGCAGATATTTTTAACGCCTCTACTAGCGAATATTACTCATTTGAAAGTTAAAAAGCTCCTCAAAAATTGAGTGAAGCAGCCAAGTGTATTATTATGCTTTGTTTTTGAACAAAATTTAGCATCGTGGATGATAAATCACTGATTTGGTCTTCTCCGCTTTCGAACATTTCTCTGCTCTAAAAGGAATTTCAGTCCTCCAAAAACATCAGGGAACATTTTCAGGCTTTGAGAAAATCCCTTGTTGTATCTCTATGCAAGAAAAATTTAGTGGGTGAAGTTTGATACGATGAAATTAGTTTTAGCTGAACTTATGTAACGTTATTAACCCTAAATAAACTTTTTTTGGGGGGTTTATAAATTATCCCCCTAAATTGTTTTTGTAAAAACAAAAAATTGATATGCAATTTGCAAAATGGATGTGCAATTGTGGCAGCAAGTTTTTTCCCCATCTTGGAAAAGTCGAAGGTGGAAGGCCTTAAGTCCTTGGCAGAATTTTCCGACTAGCAAAATCTTCAAATCAGAACTCTCCGAATTAAAACCAGCATTTCAATTTCATTCTGATCTAGATAATTTCTGTGCTTCAATTCTGGACGAAGAATAAGTGGAAGATGACAAGAATGGAATTCGTTTACAAGATATGTCATGGCACTAGCGCACCAGAAGTACCTTCTGGAGGGGATTTTTTGATCAATAGTACCTTTTGAGGGAAGGGGGGGTTGATCAAAAAAAAAACCTTCTGGCGGGCGTTTTATTAAAATAAAAAATACCTTCTGAAAGGGGTTTTTGATCAAAACAGCCCTTTCATATGCATAAACTTCTGTATTAGAATTCGAATTAATGTAAAAACCAATGCCTCTGGGGTTTTTTTTTTATCCCCAATACCCTCTCTTCGCTGCGCCACTGTGTCACGGAAACCCTATTAAATTGTGAGTCAACCTTTTGTCCATGGACTCAGTCTTTTTTTGTTACCAGCCCCCGCCCCCCCCCCCCCCCCACGTATCTGTGTCAGTACTTGAAAGAACATTTTCGACGCGTGAAGCCCAAATTAACTGGTCAATAACGCGAAAATGAACTTGCTCTGATGTCGCTACACTACACAGATGAATCAAATTAAGAACAGAGGAAATGACTGAAGAAATTTTGAAAACTTCAGGGAACTTTCAAATTTTAATGCTTAAAAATATTTTTTCGTACACTTATGAGAATCATAAGTAATACTATTGATTGAAAGGCTTCATTATTTGTGTTTCTTCATTTACAAAAATTGATATAATACTGATGCATTAACTTTAAGGTTTTTTATAACTTTAAAAGTTTCCACGGTCCGAAATATGAGTCTATTCTGTAAAAATTAATTTTTAAGGAATATTTAAAAATTTTCACTGTTAATCTAATCTATTATGAAGTCGATTTACTTGTAAAATACTTAGCGGTTCAATGAAAAGTAATTAATATGATAGTCCTTTTAATATAGGTGAAGAAAAGAAATCTCTAATTCCCTAAAGATTCATTTTCTTCAGTTTTCATTGTATCTTTCTAAAACTTAAAATCATAATTTAATATGACATAAATCACACATTTTGACTATTTGTTTAAAAAATGTTCCTAGAATTTAAAAAACTTTTTGTGTATAACTTTCTGTTTCATATCCGAGACTTCCAATTTGGAAATAATTTTAACTAAAAACAGGTTTTAAGGATAAATATTCGAAAATTTCCCCCGAAAAAAGGGGTTTTCATCCCCTGTACTTTAATTAATCATTAATTCAACACTATATATTGCATGTACATTAGCTTGTAGCTATTTGTATCACAGTAATATATTCAGTTACCATTTTTGCAAAGTTTCAAACGTATAGAGTTAATACTTTTTTTTTTGGTAGAATTGTTGGCAAAAATGAAACTTTAAAAACGGAGTGATCAATCAAGAAAGAAAAAATAAATATCAATTGTAAGCAATGCATTTGAATTGATTAATTGTTTTCTTGTTTTCTCAATAGTTCATCGATAAGAAAAAAATTTGCAGATTTTTGAAAGAAGAGTATTGAAACTCTCCAAATTACTCAAAGTCTCAAACTCGCCCTTTTTTCAAAAAATTAGAATGTTCGCCTACTTTATTGTAAGTCCCCCCCCCCCCCCCCACACTGAAACAAACTAAACTACGCCACTGTCAAAGTTTACAGCCGAATACTCCCTAACGGTTTCTAAATGTTACAGTTCTGTTGACATATCAGTTAACGTTTTCAAATGTTTATTTATGCTAAATATCATGCAAAAAGAAGTACCAATTAACAATATGCACTTCAAAGTTATACCAATACACATGAAGTAATTATCAAAAATAAATATTATATGGCAGTAAAAAATGTGATCAATCGTAAGCTAAACAGGATGACGGTAACGCGGTCGAGACAAGTTTTCAAAAATTTGGAACAAATAAATAAATTAGGGCTCAAAAACCATTCAGGTCGCCATTAAAATTTAAAATATTTGTTGTCTTGTACCAGCTAGGCTTTCAATTTGGGGCGCGCTGCTCCACTTTTCCAACTGTACTGTAATTTGGTGTGAAGTCCGACTTCCACATTACACACATGCCCATAAGTACCCGTTTATAGAATAAGTGACCATTCACAGAAAAACAACACATTCGCACAAAGAAAGGACAAGGGCAGAAGGGTGAAAGTACATCCATGCCCGAGCTGGGATGCGAGCCCGGGACCACCCCATCGCAGTCAGCCTACTCTGACGTGACCACTAGACATGGCAGGCGGCATTTAAAATAGTTCGACCAATAAATAAAAAAGTCATTTTTTTTCCTTAAAAGGCTTCACTAAAATGCAAAATAAATCCGCCACCGCTATGATTTTTCTACAAGCACGAAAAAAAAAAACCTTAAAAAGCGACCACCTAACCGTAACCCAGCCTTATGTATAGTTATAGTTTGCAAGCGCTTAAAATTAAATCTTGAAGAAGGTGTACTTGCGAAATAATAATAATAAAAAAGATGTATACTCGCAGCCTTCAGAACAAACTGAAAAATTTTCTTAAAACTTGGATGCATTGAGAGATTAAAATTTAGAAACTTGTTGCATTATTGTGTATTTTTCAATAATAAATGCTGAATAGATTTTGATGAAAGCTTACCTTTGTTAGAATAGCTTTGAAGAAGTGTCTGAAATTCATATGCCAAAATTTCTGAGATGGTTAATTTTTCAACAAACTTTTAAGTTCTTCACAGAATTTAAATTTGTAGCGAAAAATTGGACTGTGTTTCGTGTAAACTTTAACATAGAAAAAAAATTGTGTGTTTTTTTTTTCTTTTTAAGTAGACACATAATGGGTGATTGAACCGTTATTAATTCAATCTGTCTCAAAGGCAGTCTTTTTGAAATTCCACAATCTTCTCCCAACAGAAACATTATTCTGAGAAGGTCTATTTTGGAATATAGTTTAGCTCGGCTGTTGTTGTTGGCTACAGCATTATGGCTACATTTTTTTTCGGCAATGACATTAAGGGTAAAACTTGGAGTCATAATGTCCTCTCTTGTCTGAAATCTTGCTCCTTCCAACGACCTCGTGAATTTGGGGAACAGCCAGAAGTCACAGGGGGCCATATCAGGTGAATAAGAAGTCTATTGAGCCCCTGAAGTCTAGAACTTTTGCCAAAATGTCTGACTCAAATACAAGAAATATGCTGCAAAATCGTCACCAAAAGCCGTCTTTATCTTCCAAATGGTTTTCCCTTGGCTGTCGCCCAGGATCTGCCAAAACTGGATGCAACAATTCTGCTTCAGTCGTTCCGTTGCTTTCCTTGAAATTAAAAAAAAAATGATGGGAGCACTACACGCTAACTCAGTAAAACGCTGTTTGCCAGCGACTGACGCTATACACAGGCGGAAAAATTTCAGCGTGTGAACAAAGGTTCAAGGTCGGCTCATGCAGTCGCACTTAATTCACCATCAGGTTCCTCCTTCCTCCCCCCAAAAATGATCGGATACTTTTTTAACATACCTCGTACACACATATTCTACCTTCAGTAGGTAAACAGGCAGTACCTACAAAAATGAGTTTTCTAGATATTTGAAGACACGCGTTTAGGATTCAATACTAATAATAGGGAAATGTTGGAATTAGACGATTTTTTCGCACTGTTTTCTTTACGCAAAGAAAAACCAAACAAGCAAGCTTGTACAATAAAGCTAACGTACAATAGATGACAAAAAAAAAAAAAAAGAAAGAAAGAAAAACCCTTAAGAGAAAAAAAATCAATATGAATTCTGAAACTTTGAATTCAAATTTTGTTTTTCGCAATCACGAGTTGCGACAGTATCCTACTCATTGGAGTTATTGTTTCTAGAAACGGCTCCTGTCCCTCCAAGCCTGCCTCTCCTCTTGGGCGGTAACGTGTATAAAGTTGTGTGCGTATATGTGTAGACTTCGTGTGTATGTGTAGACCTGTGTGAATGCACGTTTGCGTGTATGTGTGTAAAGGCGTGTGGCGTGTGTGTGTGTGACTGTGTATGAGCGTGCGTGTGTGTAGGACATGGACGCCACCGACCAGGAGAAGCAGATTCCGGGGGACATTGCTCAGGGTTCACACCTGCAGAGGACGGTGGGGTTGAAAAAAGAACTGGAACGTCAAAGACGGTCAAGTAAAAACAATTAGCAATCGTAATTGCTGAAGAAAAAAAAAATGCAGTTGCTGCCCTTTACCGGCCCACGGCAACGGCAGTACCTATTTGTATATATATATAGTGTGTTTGCAATATATTTGCAAGCATTACAGAAGTATCCATGAAATTTTATGCATTCGTGAAGCAAAAGTTACCCACAGCTTGCTTGACTTTTTGACTTTTTTAAATATAGTGTTTATAGAGGAGTTGCCAGCATACGTCCTTCCTTCGAACAATAATGAAAATGGAAACCACAATCCTTCATATCAGAAGTCATTCTATCCTGTCGTCAATTATAAAAGCAGAAAAACAAACAAACAATAAAAACCCGGAGTAAAATGGCAGGCAGAATTTATTTTCCCCCATTTATAACTCCACAATGCTCCAACATGAATTGAAAGATCATAATTTTGTCCCTAACTATCGCTCGATCGCCGGCGAAACGTGTGCGCTAAATGAGGGCCGGCTACTGCATAATCGCGGCTGGTTGAGCTTAAATATTTATTTTGCCGCGTTAGGGAGACACGCCTCGTAATTACAGCCTCCTCTTCAGCAATTACAGAGGGCCGAGAGAACGGCAAGAAATTCATTTGGCCCCCTCAATCATGCCCAACTGTCACCCGCAGAACAGGAAAGAGCGGCTCACACATGGGTTTCGATGGCCAGAAAAAGGCAAACAGACAAATCGGAACGATATTTTTTCTTTCGAGAATTAATTTGTTGCGCAATTATGACTGGTCTCGGTTTCCTCATAAGCTGTGGGTTGGAAATGCATTTCTCTTATTTTCTGTTGGAGAAATCTGTGTTGGAACATACGGAATTCATGGATGTGGGTAGGATATGACAGCTACTAAATGTCTATTGGAGAGGATGTACTTAGTCACAGGGGGCTTCGGAGTGGGAGTGAAAATGGCCAGCTCCTACTCCGACCCCTGAAAGTTTAGAGTCTTCGACTCAGACCCCTGTACCTCACCAAATACCAATCCACCTCTGCTGGCACGATTCCAAATTTTCATAAAGGGGGTGTTTTGAATCTTCTAAATTTTACGGAAGAGGGGGGGGGGGGGCTCACAAACTTAAGTTTTCTTACGCAAAATAGTCGATCCCACTATGACATTTCTGTACCTGAAGGACTGATGTGCCCCTCCCTGCCCCGCAAGGATAATTCTGGCTGCACAAGTAACCGCAGTATACTTTCATTTTACAGCTTCTTTTTATTCAAACCCGGTTCGTTTCTTTAAAAATCTTGTTTTCTTTTTTTTTTTTAATCAAATATGTTTAATATACGGTTGGTATATTGCAATTTGTAAAACTGTTCACAGATTCTTCATAATGCAGCATGTATATTAGGTTTTCTGCTCTGAAATTCTGCTTAATAAGCGAAACAAGAAAGAGCTTATTACAGTTTCAAACTACATTGAGCTATTCTTCCACCACAGTTTTTCAAAAATATAGCGCCATAGTTTTTCCAGTTGGTAAAGCTCTAACAGCCGTAAATCTCAGAAAAACGTGAACAAAAAAGTTTTCCTTTCTTTTTCTTTTCTTTTTTCAAGAAGCGCTGCACCCAAACTTTCACATCTTCATACATAAATGACTACTTTGTGTGTGTATGTAGGTATGTCCGGGGTAATATTTAAAACTACTGGACCGATTTGAACCATTTTTTCAGCATAGATAGCTACATTATCAGGGAGCAACTTAGACTATAATTTATTCCTAAAAAAATTAGTTTAAAAACGGTATGATGGAAAACAGTAAATGTTATGTAACTTCCCCATTAAATGATTAAATATAAAACCCATTGTTACGAAAATTCGTTGCCATACAACAGCAATATTAAAAGAAATCATAATGAAAATTTTGAATCAAGGCTTCTTTGGAGCAAGATATAAGTTTAAAGTCATTTAAACATTTGAAAACTCTACTTTTCATATCTTGGAAATTCTTCAAATTTTTATATGCTTTAATTCGTGCTTTCGTTTCTCAATGATTACTCGTTCGTTCTTTATACTTATTGCTATTTTACTTTATGGGTAAGGAAGAAGCTTGATTTTTAATCACGTCAAAGCGGTGTGTTTTGAGTTCTTTCAGTTAAAACAGAAAACGAAAGAAAGTAGCGATTGTTTCTCACAATTATTACTGACCCAGGCAACGCCGGGTATTTTTGCTAGTTAAAATTAATAAAAGTCAAATATACATTCTCTCCATTTGGCTTATTATTTTAGCCCCAATGGGAGGGTTTTAACACCTAAAACCCTCCCCTTGGACACGGCCTTGCACCTCTGACTCCATGGCTCCGATTCTTACTCCGCAGACGTGGCAGAGTTAAGGACTCTGAGAGAAAATGACCGACTCAGACTCCTGAAATTTTAGAATTTTCAACTCCGACTCCTTTACCCCAAAAATCTGTCCAACTCCCAATTCAGCGCTCCGAGGAAGAATGATCGACTCTGAAGCCCTGTTCAGAGGCAAGATAATCCCGAGACTAAATTCTGTATTTTATACAGCACCAGTGATAACCGCTCGGCTTTGCCCGTAGTAGAAAAATCAAAAGATCATTTGGTTCGCCTATATATTTACAAATAATGGATGATGAATTTCTCGCCAGTTGGCTATGTTCATTCGCTCTTCCCATGTTACGCTTCCACGTCATGATAATATCGTAATTTACTCGTCCATCTTATGATAATTTTGCTCCAGAAAATGTTCTTAAAATTGAAATAGAAAAAGAAAAAAAATCGAATTTTCGAAAAATTGCTTCAAGGTGCACACCCCCATGCTACAAACTAACTTTGTACCATATTTCATGAAAATCGGCCGAACGGTCTAGGCGCTATGCTCGTCACAGAGATACAGACAGAAATCCAGACAGAGACTTTCAGCTTTATTATTAGTAGAGATTTAGATTAGGTTAGAGTTTTGCAAAGCTGGTTTGCTTATTCTGTAGAGCACAGCTTCTCAACCTATTAACCGGTGTACAGTTACCAGTCTGTGAAAAACACCCCCGTCCACAGATTTTAATTTTTACCCGTTTAAAATGAGAAAAAAATATTTAGATTAGTTTTTAAAAACCTTTTTTAAATAAATTTTCTGACTTAAGAAAATAACGATAGATCTTTATACGATATTTTTTTTTACCAGAATGCTAAAAGTTTAGGATCAGAAACCGCAATATCCTCTTTGAAATTTAATAAAACTAAAGTGGGCACAGATTTGTCACTTGTTCCGTCTGATTTCTTTCATTTTCAACTGGACCGGATTTTGTAGTTATAGGTAGTTTAGTATGAATTTTTTCCTACGGTGATTTACTTGCAGATAATGAGTACAGTAACTGTTAGTTATAAAATTTGTTTATAGTTTTAACGTTTATTCCAAAAAGTTAAAATTAACTTATTTAGTCGATTTTTAATGTCTCTTCAAATTAAAAAAAAAAAGTAAAAGATCCACGATTTTATTTTTCTTCCCTACTTTCACAATGGTGAGCGTGCACTTTAGCGTAAAAACATGTCAAAAGCGGGGCTTCGATAGTAAGAAGGTAACACGTCAAATTTCAACTTAAGCGCAGAAGCCAGTCAAACGACTGCTTTTCCGTGGGGCATCTTCTACTACACCGACACCGCTTCATTGAATGGGGACTGTTTCCATTACTCAAAAGTACTACTTATAGTCACTGAAGTTTATAGAATGAGCAAAATAAATAACATAGAACATAAACCCAGAAAAGACTTTCATTTTTCCAGCATTTAATTTTTAATTATTTTTTTAATGCCCGATTTTTTAGTGAAGGCGTGGTCTTTATAACGTCAGAAGTGATGTACTTTGGCGTGTATTCTACTGGCGCTCTGAATGTTGACGCTTGCTGTCTACCGCGTTTCCAGGTTATGATAATTCAGAAGCGAATTAAATTTTGCGCTCTACGCTTGCTATCAACCATATCGTTGCCAGTACATGTGAGTAAAAATGCGAATCAATTATTGCGCTCTGCACTAATGGCATCAGTGAATGGCATTTCATCACTTGCGATTTCATCTTCAGAAGTGTAAAAAATGAAATTGAATCTGCGCACCTATTAAAATAATTGTTAAAAAATACTAATCTTAGTCAAAGTCTTTAAAGAATGGTCAAATCCTATGTTTTTAAGCATGCTCTTTTAGAAAAAAATACTTTTAAAATTTCGGAAAAAACCTCATTGCTCATTTTTAATGTCAAAACTACGGGTGCCTCTGGAAAGCTATTTGGCTCCCTGGGATGAAAATACGGTGTCTAAGGGTGCAATGGAGGCTAGGAAATGTGATCATGGTGAATGACGCTAATAAATGTGAAAACGCACCTCCTAAATGCAAGAGTGACACTTTGCTGCATGCGCTCTGATGGTTGTTCCTGTAAATCATTTACAAATACCTACGCTCTTCATTTTCGGTACGATCGTACTGCAAATGTCAATAACATATTAAAATAACTGAGCAGTCCATAAGTGGATGTACGAAAATTAGTGCACGAACAGACAAATTAGAGTCATGAACACTTTTAAACTATGTTAGAAAGTTGAAATGTGATCAAATGCCTTAGTTTATAAGTTTTAATCATTTTCAGAACTGTTCAATGTGGAAAATGTACCATGTTCATTATTTATGTCTCAAAACAATAAATAATAATTCACACAATTGTATCCAAAAATGCACACAAGATCGGGGGGGAAGGGGTCAGCAACAGGAAACAGAAAGGGTGCCAATGTTCTGCGATAAGGTTCCATTTTTCACCACGGTTTTTCACCCTTGAAAGGCTCCAAATGCAACCTATAGTTTTATCAGTGTTTTCTCTGATCAAGGAAAATTTCTTACATGAGACAGAAGTGGACGAATGTTTTTTAGTACACGATTTAAAAATTAATAGATCAAAAATTTATATTTATCTCGAAGGTGGTGGTAATAAATCCCCAAAGTAGGTATGTAGTTTTTTATTACACTATAGTAAAGATATGTCTGCGACTGTAAAAAATGTTTTTTTCTTTGTGACTGTCCTATAGGCCAAAATAAAAATACCGTTAAAAGATTTTGTGAGAATCTTTTGGAAAAAGGACGTTTTGATAGAGTGAATCAAATTTCCTTCTTGTGAGCAGACCTCATATGACAGATACTTTTCAATCATAAAGCGCTTTGTTAAAAAGGTAAATGGAGTCCATGCCTCACATGAGTACAATGAACTGATTTTAAAAAATCAGTAGAAATATCGTTTCATTGTTCATAAATAACCACTTTACAATACCACTTACAGTAGAAGAACTGTTATCAGTTCTTCTAACTGCAAGAACAGTTCAGATAAAATGGTGGTTGAGTC
This sequence comes from Uloborus diversus, assembly GCF_026930045.1. Lineage (NCBI taxonomy): Eukaryota > Metazoa > Arthropoda > Arachnida > Araneae > Uloboridae > Uloborus > Uloborus diversus. Next base: position 167,486,193 of record NC_072735.1, on the reverse strand, counting down.
ATGATTTTGTGGATGCATTTACTCATCGTTTACTCTCCTGAAAGTATTACCTTCAGAAAAGGCATACTCACTCGAAACGCGGTGAGTTAAAAAATATTTATACTATTTTTTACTTTCATCTATAACTTATATGCATATCTTATCAACTTCTTAATTATGTTTCAGTTGGACATTTTTTAAATATTCTTATAGATTCTTCAATATAAAGAAAATTTAGTGCTTTGAAGCAAAAAAAAAGTCTTTTTATAATTGTTTGACTTTTTATAACTGTTATAATGTTAAAAGGTCTACTTTAAGCAGAAATTAAATTAAAACCTTGATAAAAAGTCTTTAAGCTAGGCAGTTTTTCTTGTATTTCTCAGAACAACCTATTTGGCAATTGGCTCGTTTATGAAATAAACGGTCCGACGATATTCTTGCCATTTTAACTAATTATGCAAATCGATATACCCTTTAACAAGCATAATGCTAACAAAATGTAACGAGAATAGCTTCACTATCCTCCTCATTGAGGAATTATCGTGTTTGTATGTATTTTATCAAACACTATCTAAAACGAAAGCTTAAGTAATAAGGTTATTACAGTAATAATTAAGCCTCTAAACGCAGTTGTTCATAGCTGCGATTGATCATCGTCGATAATAATTTGTCAACTCTCAGCTAGCATTCTCTAATCGCTTCAAGTTCGCTTCTTTTTTAGCAAAGCACCTGCTCGATATCATCAGTATTTGTTTTCAGTTAACTGTTTTCGGCTTGTTTGCTTCTCTGAGTTATTGTCTTCGGATGACTGTAATTTTCGTCTCTCTATCGTCGGCTCGTGCCCACGGCTGCGACGATTATTGCACTAAGATTTCAATTTTTCATTATTTCGATTAATTTCTGCTTTTGCATGCCTCCTAGTTTCGTGGAATCATGTAAGCATAATTATGGTGTGATTAATAAGATAATAGTTTCGATTTATGGATGAATATTTATTTCCATGGTTAGGAAATGAGTACGACATCTTTGAATAGGGATGCATACGTTTTATAAGAATATCCCGCGAGTACGTATTTCGGCGGTGCCCCCCAAAAATGTTTCTTTAGTTGCACTTCTTCCGAATGGTGAATTAAATAATTTTCTCTTCTTTAGCAAAAGAGTGAAATATAGTATAATCTCAATTTAACGATTGTCAAGGGATTGGAAAAAGTTATCGTTGAATCAAGGATATCGTTAAATTGCGAAGCATATAAAGATTCAATGCAGTCAGATCTGGACAAGTAAATGTACCATTAAATTGAGGAAATCGTTAAATCGGGTATTGAATTGAAGTTTTACTGTATACTACAATTATTATTAAAAAATATTTTAATTACATATCTACATGAAATATAAAGTAATATTCTCAACCAACAACGGGCGAGATAAACTACATTCACACTCCATCAAAACATTCCAACTATTATATCTAACCTTTCTTTAATCGTTGCCATTCCAGAAAAACTAAGTACCGCGTGATTAACTCAACAATGCAAAAGAACGAAAAACATTGCAGACAGTGATGGAAAATGAACGTACTATACAACATAGCAGATAAAAAAGTTACAAATGTTACGTTTAGCAATGGCTGTAATTAAGTTTTGTTTGAAATTTTTTCTGTAATTTTCTCCCATAATAAATTTGTTTATACACAGTAATTAAAAATACATTAAAAAAAATTACCCAACTCTTTTTTACGTGTATTTCTGCTGAAGTAAAACATGTATTAAAACATATTTTTATCAAACGTTGTAAATTTTTATGATGTGAAATATCCTAACTGCGGAATAATCATAAAATGAGTTTTTAAAACACTGAAACTAAGCATTTCTGTTTCAGAGATAACCATTACTTCTCTCTTAACATCCATGTCAACTAATCTGTTGAATCATGTACGTCTATCTGTCTAGTGAGTGCTACATTTATCTCAGTCACCTTATTTCCTTATTTACATATTTCTGTCCGGTTTTTTACCCTCTATCTTTAACTATTTGTAATCAATATACAGTTAAGCTAGCGTTCTAGGGTCCGGGGGAAAAAACCCCAATGTTAAACCATGTGTTTGCGCATTTTGTCTAGCTTGCTACAAAAGTCTCATTTTCTGCTTTGACACATAGTTTTGCCTCTTATTACACTCAGGGCCGGATTAAGGATTTGGGGGCTCATAGGCGTTGAAAGTGATGGGGCCCCCCTCACACTCACATATGCATTTCATAACGGGGATCATTAATGAAATGTGAACCCACATATGCATTTCATAACGGGGATCATTAATGAAATGTAAACCCACAAATCAGTGGAATAACTTTATGTATGCTCAAAAAGACGACTATCGGGTGTTAAGCTTTTTGCAGCAACAGCAATGTGGAAAGAGGGATGGAAAAAAAGAAAGGGAAGAAACAAGTTGGGGCCTCAAGTTTTATTTGTTGGAATTAAAAAAAAAGAGAGCTTTTAAAACCTCGGGGCCCATAGGCAACCGCCTAAGTTGCCTATTTGGTAGTCCGGTCCTGATTACACTACGGCAAGGGTTCTAACCTACGACCCGTGGGTCACATCCGGCCCTCGAACAGATTTTGACCAGCCAGCGGGAAACTTACAAATGGTAAAAAAAGAAAAAAATGATGAGGTGTCTTTTAAGCATTTAAAAAAAGAACTAGGATCATAAAATCTCAAAAACCACCTCGCGTTTAACCCGTTGTGCGCTTAGTTAAAGCAAAAAAATTGTGAGTGTGTGAGGCGGAGGAGGGCTAGGCTCTAACTAGTCCACATGAACTGTAATATTGTTGGCTTGTTGGAGGAAGAGTAAAAAACATCCTTTTTGTACTGTTCATGTGAAAACTTCAAACTATATCAATGTGTTAAGTCAGAGAAATAAAATTTAAATAGGAGAAGACAAGCCTGTAAGCTAAATATGTCGATAAGTCCAAATTAGTAGTTCATAAACTTCCAAGTAAAATCACATACGGCTCATTCCACGTCAAATCGCCTAAATTAAATAGTCGGCCGTTTGTGTGCAAACGGAAATTGTGCAAAACGGAAGTTTTTGCACAATTCTTTTCCAAGGTAAACAACTTTTTAGCAAATAATTATTGATACAAATCCTTTGACAGTCCAGCATTAATTGTTTTGAAAAGTTTTTGGCCTTTTTTAAGTTTAAAAGGGATTTAAAGTATTAGAAAACTTGTATTTTCTGCAAAACAAACTTTATTTTTTTATTTCAAAACAACAAAGAACACCCTTCAATTTTTTTTACATAGCAAAAGGATGATTTAAATATGCTACAAAAACAATTTGATGCAGATCGTAGAAGGTACTCCGGAGATATGGCTTATTTAATCTCCCAATTGAAAAAACATAAAAACTGACTTTAGATAAAGAGTGGCAGCACCCAACTATTCACAGAATACTTTCTACCGTTCACACTGAAAGAGAAAAGTATTAGCTGAAATTGATACCAAATTCAGCTTAATTAGTTGAAAAATAAAGAAATTAGAAAGATTTCAGAATTCATGCCAAAACGGTAACTCCAAAAGATGATCAAAATTCGAATTTTTGAAAAAATTCTCCAACGCGTAATTTTCATTCAAAAAATCTTAAAAAAGTAATTTGGGCTTTTCTCATAGATATCTATTTGAAAAAAAATGATGGACAAAATCGGAGACATGATGGCACATGGCATTAGGCGATTTGACGTGAAATGACCCATACATGTTTTGAAAGTGTCATGGAGCTGTGATGGGATATTTTTTTAAATGTAGATCCGAGCCTGCCTGGGGGTTTTGTAGCTCTGAGGCAAGGTAAAATGAATGTAAGACTTGGAAACTACACACTAAACACTAATCCAACTAAAAATATCCTTAGTATTTTTTCAGTATCTCCATCTTGTCACCACGGAAGGTTCACCATGGAAGAGGTGATGTCTCCACGGAAGTTTCAAATTAGAAAGGCTAAAGCTTTTTACAAGTTTACAAATAAGTGAAGAAGTAGTTTTAAATTTCAGACGAGAAAAATATTTTAAACGGGAAAAAAAGAAAAAACTAAATTTTATAAAAGAGTAAACTTATCATTATAGGTACAAAAACAAACGTGGATCACAGAGAAAAAAAATGTTGATGAAAAAAAAAAAATTTTCGCAGACTTTTCACCGCATATTCACTCGCATATCATGGTACTTTCTGTAAACCAAGATTGGGCCAACTTGTCGGTCAGTAAAAGATCGATTTCATGAGTTGACAACCGTGAAGTTGTGTTGTTTAATAAGGGGTATTTTTTCCTTTTTGGAGGGGTTTTCACTCTGGGGGGTACTTTGTAGCATTTGAGAGGGTGCACCATCACTCTTGGGGGAATGGGCAGGGCACCCTTAGAAAATTCAGATTTAAGTAACGACGCTGTAAGGTAATAAATAGTAGTTGTCCAATAAATTTTCTCCGATTGAATGCAAATAATTTTTCCTATTCGCCAAGTCAATCTAGTACGAACAATTATTGTTATTATTAGATGAGAAAATTCAGATGCAAGCAACGAAGCCGTAAGAGAGTCGTAGTCTCAGATCGACAAGAAATCCTCCCGCAAATATAATCCCTATCGGCCCGATGCACAAATTTGTCAGTAAGAACGTTTGTTGATTAAAGTGAAAAACCAACGCAGTTGACTGTCGTCTCTTTTCGTGAATTCCTGTCGGTATGTATATCGGTGTCCTCTGCTGACGTTCAGTTCTCTCACAACTTTCCTGTTGCGTGAGTGTGGTTGAGTTTTTTGTACCGATGAAGTGGCTGCTTATAGCCATGAAATAGCTTTATGTGCTGTATTTTCTTGTGCATTTGTGCTTTATTTACGATGGTTTTTCTCATTAATTATATTTAGCACAAAGATTATTTGGTTATTTTTCATTTAAGAATGAATATTGTCGTTTCTAGGGAAGAAAATGCTGGTTCGAGTAACGAAGCAGCAAGGTAGCCGTAGTCGTCCAATAACTATCTCAGATAGACCAGAAACTTTCTCGTGAGTTCGATCGCGACCAACCAATAGCTCTCTTCTCCTCCAGATGCAGTCATACATGCCCTGTTTTTTATTACCATACTCAATAATTTCAAAACTCGAAAGTGCTGACGACAGGATAACAACTCACTAGTCGGCTGTAGTTTATAATTTATCTGCCGTTAAAAATAAATAAAATAATAATAACAAAAAATCCACACGAACAGACGATGTGAATTTTCTTGGAGCAGTAGGATTTCTCCCCTCCCCCCCCCCCCTCTTGGCCTGAAACAGCAAAATAAGAAGCAGCTCGGTGACTGATAAATCGAGGGCCATTTGTCCACGACAACTCGATTCGACGGAGGACGTTAATTGAGTCTACCTTTTATTTGATCAGTTTTTGCCTCGAGGGCGTCGGAATCGCATTTTCTTCGGGCCGGCCTCGCGATTTCTTTTATCACTTGAATTGGAAATTTCGATCTACTAAATCAATTGTGGTCATGATTTTCCCGATAATCGATTTTTGATATCTTCAGTTTCGATCAGAGGGGAAAGCCGCCTTCTCATTAAGTTCAATGTAGTTACTTGTGTCGATTGAGAAGATTTTTTTGAAAGATTGCGGAAAGGTTTGGGTTTGTTTTACAGTATTCTTCAATTGGGAGCTTTTTTTAAGACTACGGATAAGAACACTAAAAAGGCGACAGACATTTTTTTTTACTAATTACCAAAAACTAACAGTTTTACTAATAACAGAAATTTTTCGCAACATTTGTTAAATTTGGACGAGTTTTCAAACAATACATTGCCAGCATAAAACCCACATATTACCGAAACTCGTCTAAAATGTTTTTACTTAAACGTGCCATGTGCAGCATGCATGAAGTGCAAATTTGCGGGGGGAAATTGTCTGTTGTATCATAGTTTGAGTTCTGTTTTATGTTGACTCCCAAATCGTTTTTTAAAACTAAATCTCTCTAAGAACATGGGATTTACTACTTTCATTTTTTTCACACTATCTTTCTTAAGAAATTAATTTGAACATTAAACTGATCGCCTTTGTACCTGTAGTATGCAACCAACGTTATTTGCCGTAAATTTGCAATGAATATTTAATATACTTTAAAATACAAATATCTTTGTGCTAAAAAGTGAAAACTAATTTTAAAAAACGCTGTAAATGCACAAATTTGAATTTAAAAAAAAGAAAGAAAAGAAAAAAAAAATCAGACACATGTTTCGGACTTTCAAGGAAGCCCGTTTTCAATACAAGACGATGTGAGCACATATGCGAAAAGTTATCCGACAAAAGCAACTAGAATACAGATATGGATACTGAGCGCGAGAAAGTTGGATTTGGGTATTTATAACGTTGTTTATTTGACTTTTATGTAATGCATTACTCCTGAAGTGTTAAGGAATTATTTCTTCAATGAAAGGCAACATTTTTATTCTTAAGGAATTATAAAGATCTTACAATTTATCTATTCTCAGAAACGTCATTATTCTTCGCAAATCGAAATCTATTCAAACGGCTGTGTAAAAGTGAAGTTAAACCTGTCGCTTAAATGTTTCCTCGACGTGCAAACTATTACGAGAACACAGAAACGCCTTGCTTCCAGCAATGACTTTATCCTTACTATAAATTTCGATGATTTCTAAATCTATAATGGGGTCGTTTCCAAAATTTTAAAAGTACTTTTTTCTGAAAGAACATGCTTAAAAACATAGGATTTAACTATTTTTTAAATAATTTGTTTAAGCTTAATATTTTACAAAAATTACTTGCATCGGTGTGCTGTCATTGTTTACATTTCTTGGAGATGACATCACAAATGAGGAAATGCCATTCTGTGTTACCATTCACAGAGCGAAATATTTAATTCGCACTTTACTAACGTGTATTAGCAACGATACGGTTGATAGCAAAAGCGTAGAGCGCAGTATTTCATTCGCTTCTTGATTATCATAACGTGGAAACGCGGTACAAAGATGCGCCAAAGAGCATCATTTGTGACGTCATCAAGACCACGCCTTCTTTGAAAAATCGGACATTTAAAAAATTTAATTAAAAAATAACTGTTGGGAAAATGAAAGAATTTTCTTGGCCCGTGTTGTTTTTTTTTTTTTTTTTTTGCTTATTCTATCAATTTCAGTGACCATAAGTACTATTTTTGACTGAAGAAACAACCCCATTAGCTATATGGCGGTACCAATTGCGATTTTTTAATTCTATTCCAGTTAAAAATATTTGTGTAAGCGGGATTTATCGCTGGGAGTTATACTTTTTCTTATAGGATAGTTTGATCAGTAAATTAACCTTCATGCACAATTTCTTTCTCAGAGATTCATATTATTGTTACTTCAACTGTTGCGTCAAAGCTGTACCTTAGACCCAGACTAACGTACGAGTAAGTTTAAAAATTGCGATTTATTAGTCCTTTTATTAGTGCACTGTATGTAGTATCCTATACCGCATTGAGCCACGTGAACGTAATTCTAAAAAAAAAAAACCTTATTAACTATATAATAGTGAAATCCCGTTACAACGAACTTCAAGGGACCGCAAATTTTGTTCGTTGTAGCGGGAATTTCGTTGTGATGGGATTCAAATAATGTAATAGCAGTTATATATGGACTGAAAATGTAGTTCGTTGAAATGGAAATTTCGTTGTATTGGTATTCGTTGTAACGGAATTTCACTGTAGTGTTAAAAAACACACGTTCCATACTTTACATTAGCCAGACAATCGTTTTCTCTCCCTCCTGTAAAATAGCGATTCTGTGACTTACGTCAGTCTGACGCAGAGGTACAGAAATACTGTAAAAGCATTACTTATTTTATAGAGAATTTAATTTTCGCGATTTTCGTGAGCCGCCCGTCTTAATTACGAAAATTTAAGCTTCGCGAAATATTTTTTTGTTTTAACTGTCCATATAAAATTTGCGAATTTGTCTTCTGGTGAAATAACCGATATTTTCATCATCGCGAAAATCACAGCCCGCGAAAATAAGTGCTATTGCAGTATATCAAGTAAAAATATTTGGTAGATGTAAATATATGAAAAAAATAGAGAGAACTTTTATAGTTCTGCCGTTCTCTCTCTCTTTTTTTTTTTGGATGGGAGATTTCATAAAAGAAAATGCAGCATCTCAGTAAATGAACACGTCGAAACAGTAGACATATACATACTTTTCTAGGCTTGTACTTCTCTGGAATTCTGTAGAAGGAAGTTGTTGTAGCCATTTCATACTAGAATTTTTTCGAAATTTTTTATTAAAATTAATAAATAAATAAACTGTTTATTCACTTTTGAACTACCCTACAAACAACGTATAAAGTTGCTAACTCACAGAATTTGTAGTTATTTTAGGCTCTCGAAACTTTGAAAAATTCTTGAGTCGAGGTCTTGATGAATTCAATCTAATTATTAATTTCTATTAATAAATAGACTGAATTTCTTTCAATCACCTAGTAATTACTTTCTAAATAACCTTGGCGCCCACTTTTTCACGCAGCTATATTCGACCGAAAACGGAAAGAATCAATTAATAAAGATATTGATTAGGGGGGAAGGGAACATTTTCAAAGACCAAGCGAAAAAAATTCCAGATCGATCCATTTAGGTGTCAATTTTTGGCAACAGAGGTGTTTCTAATAACACTTAATGGCTTCATTATAGAGGTAGCAGGTAAAAACAGACTTGTTGAAAAGCAAGAATGGGCAATTGTTGAAAGGGGATAATTACTACCGAGAGGAAAAGATGTATCTGTGAAATAAATTTTTGTCGGAAAGCGAATATCTGGTAATTAATTTTAAGCCGCTGAGTAAACTGAATGAAAGACATAGTTCCGCAATTAACATGAGAGCTGTATTTAAACGTAATAATGTATAAAAATGTTTAAGAGGATGTGCATTATCAAATAAATTAGGAGACGGGAGCTGTGATACCATCAGAACACGGTGTATGTATATTCATAGAACGAAAGAGAAAGCGCGTATACAACTAACAGCATGGTAGAAAATTTTCTTTCTTTTTTGGGATGAGAGGGGGGGGGGGGGGCATCTAATAACGTATTTGTAAAGTAACAGAAAAAAAAGGAGATCTAAATGGTCTCTGGCAAGGTACATACAATGACGGCAGAGTTTTGTCAGTCCATCAATATTATCCAAGTATATTGTAACTTAAGTATAAATTTGTGATTTTTATGCTTTTTTTTTTTTTTTGAGCAATTATGAATTAGTTATTGCTTTCACTTGACTGTTGAATAACGTCCTCTAATTTTTGCACTTGGGTCCTCAAAAAAAGACATCGTTTATCCTGTCGTGTGTTTAAGAAAGACAAAATCACTTAAGTGTGTATTTTATACTTTTTTCACGTTATCCCCCCAAAGCCCGGGCCCCTAGTTTCCAAGTAGGCAGACATGGCCTCTTGTCGGGGCTGTACAAATTATGCTTTTACTTTCAATTGAAAGAAGGTAATCTCTGCTGGGTCGTTCCTCGTTCGCCCCAATTTTTAGAGTGGTTAATAATGGCGTTAAAATTCAGTAATATACTTCCACAAAAAAGAGTTAAATTAAGGGGCTACATCCTCCCTCCCACCGGGGGGAATTTACTTTGATGCCCCACTTTTTTGGTGCATCAGCCGTCTATGTGGGTGATGAAAAGTAGTTAGGGAAGAGAATTCAACGATTGTGCTAAAGACTGCACCACTGTTCGATACGTAAAAAAGAAAAACTCTAGTACGTTTGCATCTATATTGCGTTATATCTAAAGCTGATAAGAAATGACGATAAGGATAAAAATAACAATCGTCAAGTTAATTGTCTATTATAAAAATGACAACTGGAAGTTAAATCGTGTGCGTCAAACTAAAATTTTTAGTTTCAAAATGCTAATAAAAACCTTTCATTTCCAATCCTGGCTAAATTTTTGTTGCGGCTATTGCAACATAATTCATTGGGAAAGATACAGGGTGAAAAGAGATAACTTAGTCACGCACAATATACCATAGCTTTAATGATAATGTAAATATTACAACCAAACTTCAAAATAAATTTGAATGCATCCTTTACAAATTTTCAAAGTGATTACTTTTAGGATTAATGCAGATCTTTAAACGTGCCACAAAATTTTCGGCTCTGGACCGCAACTCACTTACTGATATTTTATCCTATGCCTTGCATAAAGATTTCTTTTGGGATGCCAAAGTTTTATGAGGTTTAGCACACACCCTTGTCTCCACGATAGATCAAACAGAATAATCCATTAGGTTCATATCTGGGGAGTACGGTGGCCATTCTTGAGCTTCAATATTGTCCGGAAAATGTGTCATGCACCAGTCTTAAGTGCCTTTAGCTCTGTGTGCAGGTGTGGAATTCTGTTTGCAGATCCGTCTTTAGTTTCGAAAGATCTTTTGCGACCAAGGTTAGACAACATCTTCCAAAATGCGTTTGCAATATGTTTCTTGACTAATTTTATCCCCTGATCAACAAAAACAAGTTATATTTTCCCACTAGCACATATCCCACCCATTAAACGCGAAATTGGGGTCGTTCACACCGTTCAACAGTGCAAGAAGTTCCCGGAGACAAGGTTGTGTGCTTAACTCCCTAAAACTTTGGTATCTCTAAAGAAATCCTTATGCAAGGGATCAGATAAGATATCAGTAAGTGAGCTGCGGCCCAGAGCTGAAAATTTTGTGACACGTTTAAAGCTCTGTATTAATGCTAAAGGTAACCACTTTTAAAATTTATAAATATATTAGACGACATAAGGTATTCATATTTATTTTGAAGTTTGGTGGTAATATTTTTTATTAGCGTTAAATTTATGGTGAATTATGTGCGTCCAAGTTATTTCTTGTCACCCTGTACAAAAGAAAACTTGTGATAACCGCAGAATGCCAGTTTAGGTAGTAATATTTAACATTAAAATGACAAATTAGAGAAATTCCCACAGCCAACTTTTTTTTTCCGAGATACGCCTTTCTTTCCCAGAAGACCGCATAAATATAAACGAGATAATAAACCAAAACCCAATCCAGCAGTCAGCAGAGATACGGGAAGCATCCCTCTGTCGCAAGAAGATTCTTCTCACTCGCGTCGTAAACGAGAGTCGAGGGTCCGCGGGGGTACTCACGACGGCCATCCACTTGACGGCCTCTCGCCGGGGGGTCCTTCCTACATCCGTGGTGTCCCCGCAGTTTCTTTAATTTGTAAGCGAGACGGAACGAAATTTGTTTATGCCTCTGCCTTCTCTTTACCCGGATTTGGATTTCCGTATATTCGAGCCCTTGTCTTATTTTTCCCACTCGGACTGCTGAAATGTCCGCACTGTCACGGCGTTCATCTTTTCGAGAAACTCTAGAAGGCTGCCATATCCTCGGAGGTGCCTCGTTTGGGGTCATTTTATGGTGGGACCAAATCCTATTTTGGTCTTTAGCCATAAATTTCCTTAAAAAGCATAGTGAACTTCGGCATGCTTAGGGAATACTAGTTTGCTAAGAAAGAACCTAAGCCTTTTGTGCATAATAAAAACACTGACGTCATTCCCAAAAACAAAAACTTCGCTTTATTTTTTTCACCTCGGTACTTTACTGTCGGCAATGAGCATTTTTCTCCTTTTATTGCAGTCATTTGTATGCTAACATTGAACAGTCACCAAAGTTCTTGAAAACGATTTAACTATTTACTGCCTTGGAAGGCTAAAAGTTGGGGAATTGACTATTTGTAAGAATGGCGAATTTAATTATTATTCTGGAAATGGCTGTTAAGAACTTTATGTTCATTTCGTAAGAATGATTACTAATTAAGAGTTAATTAATTACTTTGCCAACCCTTTTTTTTTACTGCGCCTCTAAAAATCGAGAATACTTTAATTTTTAATTCTCAAAATTTCTAATCATTTGGCTAGGAAATTATGTAGTACCAGGCTCACATTTGATATTTTTTTCACACATAGCACGTGCGCTTTCAACGTTTCGCAGCTTGAAAACAATAGTGACACAGCTCAAAAACTTTTGAAACTTGACTTTTTCAGGAGATCATTTTTTAAATTGTTGCGATTTGTAATTTATTGTTGTTTCATTCATAACATTTTCTAATTATTATAATGCCCCTTAAAAATGATTAATATACTATTCTTTTTATTTATTTTATGCAGTTTTGATGCTAGTGTTTTAGGTTTTACTAGAAATGTTAATCAAATTTCAGTCAAATTAGGTTTTTATCAAAATTGCCATCTACCGGCAGCTTTGCTATCTACGACTTTTGTCTTTAATCCATATAAAAGATCAATTTTTTAAAAGTATTATCAATGGCCAAAAAAAAAAAAATAAATAAATAAATAAATAAATAAAAAAAATAAATCTTTTATAAATCTCTTTAAAATTCATAACACATTGAAAATAATCAGTAAGCTATAAGGAATATTTGGAAAAAATGACAAATTACGTTTACGCTGAATGCACTATCCTAAAAATATGCGGCGGTATTCGAAAATTTTTAGGAAACTGGAATTTTTATTAATCTTTTTAAGAAAGATACAGATTTTTCTCAAGTAACATTGACAACTTCACTTGAAAAGCTGAATCATTTCGAGAAACTTTACTGCTCAGTTTCCTAGAGGTTTTCTAGTAAAACTGCAGTACTTTTTTTGCAGAGCAAGAACGATATAGTTGCTTCTTAAGTAACGTTGCAACGATACAGCGTCTAAATCAAGTAGCGCAACTTAAGAAGGAACTGTAACGTTACTAGTAACTTTTATGGAATTTCAGTTTCCTAGAGGTTTTATAGTAAAACTGCAGTATTTTTTTTTTACATTGTTATAGCGTTGAAGTTACTTCTTAAGTAACTTTGTAAAGATAGAGCTTCTTCTTAGGTAACTTTACTTAAGAAGGAACTGTATTGTTACGAGAAACCTTTATGGAAGCCCTGTTTCCTAGATGTTTTCCAGTAAAACTGCAGTAGTTTTTTTTACATTGTCGTAGCGTTGAAGCTACTTCTGAAGTAACTTTGTAGTGATAGAGCTTCTTCTTAGGTAACGTCACTCAAGAAGGAGCTGTATCGTTACGAAAACCTTTGTGGAAGCCCAGTTTCCTACAGGTTTTTTACTAGTACTGTAGTTTTTTTTTTTCCTCTCCCAGTATAAGGTCTTTTTTTTTTTCGTTTTACAGTGTAGGTCAGCAAATAGTGAGGAGTCAGTATTTAGCTCTATTAAAAATAGCGTTCTTTAAGCATTACGAATTTTATGGACTTCAACAAATTGGTTATGCTATACATACTATTGGTAGAATACAGCATCAGAGAATGAATAAATTTGTGCAAGAAACAATCTGCAAAAAAAAAAAAAAAAAAGTTTTAAAGCTACGCTGGTGCAAGAGCAACCATTTCTCATGAAGGCATCTAATTTCCTTCAGTAAACTTTTTTTCAGAGATCAAAAAAATTTCCGAAAAAAAAAAACAAAATAAACTAAAAAATATCTTTTTACTTAATTAAAATTGGATTTTTTTTTCCAAAAAAAAAAAAAAAAATCTTTTTTCCCTAAAGGATAACTTTTCCCACTATCCTTTCCGTAAAACCACGACTGAACCACGAACTACAGGGTGATTATAAAATAACGTGAGGTGTGCAGAGCTCTGTAGCAAATGAAGTATTGGACGAAACATCGTCAAATTTCATGGGCGTACATAGCACACCATGGGATTTTGATTTCTACAACGGTCTTTTCACGGTCTTCATACAGACTATTGATGGATAATTAATATTAATTTCAAAGAGTACGTAAGAGTACTTTTTTTGTAGAGTGTTATGAAAAAAAAACTTTGAATTCCCAAGGTTTTCGGTGCTGATCAAAACTGATTTTTCTTTTGAATGGTCGATTATTCATTTTTTTTTTTTTTGTCTTATTACTATCGTTGGACACAAGAGAAATTAAATACACCCGCTTTTAACCAGAAAAAAAATTATACATTGCTTAAAAGCATTTTTTTAAATATTCCCTTTCATGGTTCTTCACCGTCTAAAGGCTCCCTTTAGTTTTGTAGTGGACCAAGGGCTCTGAAATTCCAGTTCTGACTGCCTTAGAGGTAGACCTGTGCAAATTTATTAATCCTCAATTGGTTGAATTTAGGAAAAAAAATACATTTTTTAACGCTTTTTCGCGTTTTCGCCAAATTCTAATTCTAAAACTGCTAATGAGAAACCAAGCAGTGGCGTACCCAAGGGGGTGCAAAGGGACAGTTGTACGCCCCAAGGTTCTTGCTGAAGTTAAAAAATATTTCAGATGATTTTTTTTTCTTACTATCACAGACAATTGGCCACGGTTTTGAATATCTGCGACGATATTCAAATACAATATGAGGACGGTGTTGGAAAGAGCGTTAAATTTCAAAATGTAAATCTCATGAAAATGTGATTAACGTGTTTTTAAAAGAGAAATTCTTGACCGAAACTGTCAAAGATTGTTGAATCGGGCGCTTTTTTCTACAACAGTCAATCAATGAGAACAAAAGATCCACTTGAAAGGTATTTTTTTTAATCGTGAAAATTTAAGAGAAAATCTCTGGGAGGGGGGGGTGCAGCAACCTCACAATGATTTGTCGGGTGAGCCCCACAGTAACGATGTGCCCCCCTCAAAATTAATTCCTTCGTACGCCACTAAATGAGAGCATCATAGATGGAAAAACAATATACAATCTTGAATGTTTAAAACAGGGGTTCTCAAACTTTCAGACATTGCGACCCCCTTTTTACATTAAATATTTTGGTGACCCCCAAAGTTTTAACATTGTCTAAACCCTAAAACAATAACTAAAAACCTACACAAATGGTTAAGTTTTATCCTTAGAAACATAAGTAACTAGACAACAGACATGAATTTTTGTCTCTTGAATTATTTTATAATAAGAGAAAGTAGTAGACCTTCTTGATTTTATAATCTTGCAGTAGTTTTATAACAGTTATTGGTCTGTTGCTGTATTTTTAACAAAAACACAGCAATAAATTAATTTTCTTTAAGCTCTTCTTCCACCTCTCGCGACCCCCCTGGGGGGTCGCGATCCACCGTTTGAATATCACAACAAAATATCACAACAGTGAAATAAATTTCAACTTAAATATTTAATATATCACAACAAAATATCACAATAATGTTTAAAATATCATAACAGTGGAATACATTTCATTTTCATCTTTTAGTTTATGAAAGCCGAAATTTAGAAACATCCATCCTTTCATCATCGAGTCTGAAACGTGACAGTTTTTCGAGGTCATTCGTCGAGCAACAAGAGCGGCGTTGCCAGCTCCATCTGCATGCTTTTGTTGCGATCTCCGCAACCTCAAACTCTTTGGAATAATAGAAATCCTCATTCCATTCGAATACAAACTCATTACATGTGTCCTTAGTGAGTCATTTTCATTATTACATAAAAGCCATCTTGCGTATGTTTCCGCGCCGAGACAATCGGATTCAATTTTTGTGTGTGTCCAGCAATCCGGAGCAGCTGCATTGTTCGGACCAATGACAATGTTTTCATTTTCCTCTTTCTTCCTATTAGCTGCAATTGCAACTGGGTTTGGATCAAATTAAAAGCAGCCATTTTTTCCCCTCTCGGGCTATTTATCATCCCTGGATGGTTTTTCAAACAGACGGTTGAGGAAAGAATGTGAAGTGGCAGTATAGGATTTTTTTATGTTGTCTGTACAGGCATACCTCGTATAAACGGTACTCGTGCTACATGGTTTCGATATCACACAATTAAAATTTGCGATTATTATAACACGAATTCATATTACACGATAAAGAAGTTGAATTCGATAAGGGAGACCTTGGGGCGTTTGTACCTTGGGACACTGCTAATTTCTAAGAATCTATTTTTAGCAGTTATGTATTTGTAATCTCTAATAGTAACCTTCACCACTAAATGGTGCCATTCTAAAAATGAGCATCATATGAGCAAAATTGACGATTTTGCTAGAGAAAGAAAATTTCATGACCCCAAAGTAAACATTTTCTTCATTTTAATTTCATTTTCTGTCTTTGTATTTATAAAACTAATCAGCTGAATTTTATTTTGTTATAAAAGAGAAGTACTTTTAATAAGAAAATAATTATAGTGTGATGGATTGACTACCATTTTGGTTTTTCTTAAACCACGTTGTGATTGTACATTGGGACATCCAAATAGATTGTGCTTTAGGACGCGTTCCAAGGTACAACATGTGCCCTGGTTCTTAATAATTAAGATATGTTTAGGAACAGGGAACAATGTCCTAATATTATGTAGCCTTTCAAACACATTTAATGTTATATAGTAACTTATAAAAAATTATTCATCTTTCAATGTTCATTATTCATGATTTCATTCTTTACCATGAAAAAAAATTATTTTTGTTTCTTTGGTGCAAAGTTGGTTCAAGTGTATGGCTGTTTCTTGAATCATGAAGACTTTCCCATAGCACAACAGGATGTGTCTCAGGGTACAATAGGATGTTGTACCTTGGGACGGCTTGGAACTCTTACTTTAAAAACGGCTAGCAATATTTTATTTTCAAACTGTCTGAACTTAAAAAAAAAATACATTGCATAGAAATATGTTGGGGAATTTTAATGGGACCCTTAGCTTTTGAATTTGATCAAATAATTGATGTTAAAAATTAAAATATGAAAAGTGTCCCAAGGTACAACACTATATACCTTGGCCCCTACTATACGGTTTTGGTATAGCACGAATTTGAAAAAAAAAAACTGACTACCACTTTTGTTTCCATTCAGTGTTGAAAGCACATGGAAAATTACATTCGGCGAAATTTGGCAAACCATAAACGAAAAATAAATAAATAAATAAATGTAGCTGTAAAATAATTCGATTCATTTCATACCCTCGTTGTTGTTAATCAGATAAACTTTATTGCTTCAGAAATTCTCTGATTTCACTTTTGATAGTACAGTAAAACGTATAAAGTTGACCACCCTCGTAAGTTGATTACCTGTCTATGTTGACCTCCAATATACACCAAATTTGGCTGAGAATCATATAACAAACCCTTTGTAAATTGACCACCTGGTCTAAGTTGACCACTAAAGTACTGCACCGCAAGTGGTCAACTTACAGAGGTTTCACTGTATTTGTTTTGTTGTCTGTAAGTAAAGTTGTTAAGTTTTTTCTTATTTCATTCCGTTGTTTCATTTTCATTTTTTAAATTTTTTTGTTAATTTTTTAAATTTTGCAATAGTAAGTAGTGTGTTTTGTACGTTTTACTGGAACGAAGTTTCAACTATCAAATTTTACACCTTAAGACTTGACTTCGATATGATACGGTGCACATTGCCTTGTTTTACATTATTTCAAAGTTTCGTATAAGGTGAATTCCAGGAAAAAAGAGACATAACACTTGAATTTTAAAAATTAATTTTCTGTCATTTGCCATACACCATTCTATTCAGAAATAAATGAGGTTTTTGAATCTTAACTTGGTTTTCCCAAATAGTTTGATGACGTTTAGAAAATCAAGTGCAAAATCAAGTTTTCTCTTTGTGTTACTACAGAGCAAAAAATTTCTTTTTTGTCACATACTATAGCTTCAATAAACTTGTTATCAGCATATAATATTTAGATTAACTTTTATCTTTTGAATGTCTAGTTAAATTTTTTGGTATGTAATTTAAAATTCTTTTTTTTTTTTTTCAACCATGAAATAGGTTCTTTACTAAAGTGACAATTTGATGTCCTTCCGTTACCAAAATACTACATCTCAGTTGGTTCACCAAGAACCTATTGGGTATAGAAGCTAATGTTTTTTTATGCAAAGCAGAATTATGTTTCTTGCCAAGGAGGCATAGTTAGAATTTTAATATAGATTTAATTAATATGGTTTTTAATGGTAACGGAAGGACAAAAATAATGGAAGGACATTTAACTATAAACTGGTACAGGCTAAAATTTTAGAATGCTAGTACAAATCAAACAATTATATAAAGTTAGTAGTCAAATTTAAAACATATACAGTGGCTCCCAAAAGTATTCGTACACATACGACTTTCAATGAAATAGGACCCTATTCATCGGTTTGAATTATTATTTCGGTATAGGTATTCAGTTATAAGATCAATGATCAATTTTCAACAAACTACATGAAAATTTTTTTTAATATTAAAACTTAATTTTTAAAAAAATAAAAACCAAAATGTGCCGGAAATTTTATTTTACAAAAGACTTTGTATAATTTAAAAAATGTCTATATATTTATTGAATAATCTAACTTTTTATTAAGTAATTATTTAGGTAGTTTATGCAGTATCAAGATCACCTTTTAAACGTCTGGGAATAGATTTCATTCTTTTTTCTTCCCCCTTTTTTTTTTGTTTGTTTGTTTTTTGCGTAATTTTTGAGTAAGTGTTCAACCACACTTCGAGTATTACTGTTTCTAGCTCTTTTTTCGTTTCAAAGCCTTATTTTCGTAATTTATCCTCCAGATATCTCTAAATATGTTACATTAAGTTCAAATCTGGAGATTGAAGGGGTATTTTCTAAACTTTAGGACAATATTTAAGGCACTAGACGCAAACGCTGAAAGCTGTGTGCTTCTTATCGTTATCTTGATAAAAAACAAAGTTGTTTCCGATAACCAAATTTTTGGCTAAGAGTTTAAAATTGGTTTTTAAAATATTTAAATGAACAGCATGATTTATTATTTCATCAAAAAATCCCAAACTGCCAACTCCTGATGCTGATATGCACCCTCACACAAGAACACCTCCACCGTCCTAATAAACTGATCCAACTAAGCTCTTAAGATCAAGTTCCTAATTTTTTCTTCTATTGACAATTATACAACAGTTTAACCAAAAATGCTGAATTTAATTTCATCTGTAAGTAAGACGTTATTCCAAAACGCTTTGGAGCTTATTTATCTTTTTTTTTTTTTTTTGCGACAAAAAGTGTAAGCTTTCCGTTTTTCGCACGAACAAAAATTTCTGCGGGAAGAGTTCCCATTTAATCCAGTTAATCATAGAACTTGGAGAACAATTTTAGGTGAAAATTTAATGTAAATTTTTTCATTAAATTCTGCAGAAATTGTTACAGCACTCAAATGTGTATTTTTCATAATATTTAAACTGTAAATCTCCGATCGTGCTTTGTCAACTTTGCCGGTTGACCTTTCTTGCCTTGTTTTCGGTCCGATTCTTTTCTTTAAAGCATTTTATCAAGCACTTTACTATAGAATGGAATAAGTGAGGAAAATTTTCAAATTTCGAATGGTGTTTGTGGTTTTTTACGTATACCAGCCATTTTAAAGTAATAAGCACAGTATTAAGGAATAAATAAACAAAAAATTAAAGAAAAATGACTCTTATAAGGGTCAACACAATTAAAAATAATTAAAAAAAGACTAATGATAATTTTAATCATGAATTTATTCGAAAATATTTGAGTGTACGATGTCTTTTGTGGCGTATTATTTCTCTGTCTCTTCGTTTTTTGAGCCATTTCAAAAAGAAGATCCGTCAATATTTTGAAAAAAAACTACAGGGTTTTACTTAGATGACATAGGAATGATGTGAAAAAATATTGGACTTCATATTCTAATTCAGTTTCGCGTTATTTTGGTTTTACTAAAAAATTTTAAAGTGTACGAACACTTTTGAGAATCACTGTATAAGTAATATTTGTATGAAAATTACGTGTGCTTTTATTTAAAAATTTCACTTTTACTTTAATCTAATAAAAACTGTTTCGTGATTTTATTTCTTCTCTTGTATGTGATGAAAGCATGAACACTACATTTAAAAACTCCTAAGCATGGGAAAAACATTTTGGTATGACATGTTTGTAATATGAGAAGCCAATTCAAGCAGAAACATTTGTTTAAAAACTTAAAATTTATATCGGAACAATACAATATTGAAACTGTTTCAGACTTGTTGCCAGAAGTCACAGGAAAGGACTGTTGAGAGAATTGATTTAACCGGTAAACGTACTGCGAAGAGATCAGTAAATTCAAAGATCAACTTTCAAAAATATGGAGAAAAAAGTATCCAAAAATATCCTTTCTCATCCTGACACAAAAAAAAAAGCGCTATTTGAATCCTGTAACAAGTTATGTTATTGAATATAGTAAGTATTTCAACAAACTGAAGGAGATTTCACTTCAAAGTCAACAGACTGACTTTGAAAGTCAATAAATAATGTTGAAAATGAAGATACAAGCTGAATCAAAAACATCAAATCATAATAAGAAAATGCTAAAGGATTCATTAACGTTTGGACAAGTTTTGCTAATTGAATGGAAGGGATAGAAATTAACAAAGAGCAATGTTGCACAGGTACTTCATATAGAAGATGAAGAAATAGAAGTATCTTGTTTGAAAATACGTAATAATGTATGAATGATCTTCGTGATTGCTGAGAAAGAAGATAAATGTTCTATGAATTATGATAAAATTATTGAGTATTTAAAGAATTCAGAATTGTAACAGTTGGCTCAGGCATTAGATATCATTGTTTCAGACTGCTGTATTAGCTGAATAAATGTTTGTAAGTTAAAATTTACCAAGTTCAAAATTGTTTTGGTCTTGTTGTCCTTCCATTACCATTAAAAAATACATAATTCATATGCTTAAAATAATTATTTTTTTAAACTAAAGGTGAAATTGTAATGATTGAACACTCCCGTATGTGCCCTAATTTTTGTAGAATTTTCCCTTTTATAGGTTGACTGAATTTTTGGGAAGATCACGATAGCGTGAAAATCATGTTGCAAAAATGTCCTTCCGTTACTGTTTTTAAAATTTGATTAAAAAAAAAAAGTTACTAACAAAACAGTCTTTGTCGTTTTTAGCAACTTACAGTGATGTGTATAAAAGTCTATGCATTAGTTTTGGGGAAAATATTTATTTTAATATTCTCACAGACATAAATGCATGGATTTTTTTGTAAAACTGTCCTTCCGTTGCCGCTGAAATTCACCATAACACGGTTTCGTTATGCCACGAAACAAGGTTTCGATACAAAGTAGAACACAGTGACATGATTAATGTTATGTAAATACATAAAAATGAATAAAATAATAATTTATAAAAAATAATAAAGTATCGTACAACACGGTTTCGATATCGCACAGTACGAATTAAAACTATGTTATACGAGGGACACTTGTACTTAGCGCAAGTTTTACAACATCAGAAATGCTACTTAACATACATAGATTTGAAAAGATGAATACAGTCGAACATTACGCGAAGGATTTGTTCCAAGACTCCTCGCGTAAGTCGAAATTTCGCGTTATGGAAAAATATGTGTATACAAATTTTTTTAGAAGCATGCCAAATTCTTTTAGACACTTGTAAACACTCTCAAACTGATTTAAAGCATTCCTCAACTATGTACTAAGGTTTCTTACACAAGGTACTGAACTTTTACTGTATTTAAAAAAAATAAAAAACTGTTTTATTCAAGATGAAATACTAAGATGCAGAAAATGAATGATCAACGGGAGGGAAAGATATGAAATAAAGCAACACTGTATGCACAGCACAGTATGTAGCAATAATAAAATACTGCACTATTACTGTACGATGTACAGTAGATACAGTAACATATTTATGAGTACACATGGAAGATTCACTATTTATTGTCGTGCTACAGTCGACGTTTTGTAGTTATTCAAGCATCTCGAGAATGTTAGACTTTTTTTTATCAGAAACTTTCTTTTTCTTCACATACTCACAAAGTTTTTGCGCCACTAAATTACCATTACATTTCTTTAACTTTAATGTTTCGAATGAAAAAAATAAATGGTGGATGCTGAGTGACTATCAACGCAATGCGTAGACTAATTAAATGTGGGAACTTTTGCTGTAAGTGATGCTTAAAGTTATGTAATAACATTCACGAAATAAATATTTAGTGACTAATAACGAAGCCGATACTTCCTTCTAAAAAATCGTATTATGGACGAAAAATACGCGTTAGTTCTAAAATTCTTGACTCGGGGAAAAAATTCGCGTTATAGCCATTTCGCGCAAGACGAATCGCGTTGTAGCGGGAGTCGACTGTACTGCCTTGAGCAGGTAACGGCAGTATCTGCAAAAATAAGTTTTACAGATATTTGATGAAATGGATTTTTTGGATTTCTTACAAACACCATTAAAATATTGAACTTTGAAGTTTTTTTCCTGCTTGGTTTTTAGCGGAAACCGAATAATCATGTTTGTACAATAAAGTTGCAGGAAGAAAGCAGAACAAAAATTGAAAAGCGAAAAATTTGCACATACAGGTGATTACTTGTCCAGGGCTGAATATATATTTATGTGCATCTTTATTTATTTACTGTGTTTTAATTTTATAATTGATCTTTAATCTCATATGAGGCAGTAAGACACAAAGGGATATAAATGAACTTTTTAAAGCTTTGAGCAAAACGCGTGATGTATAGTTCAAGTTTTTGGTAAGCACTCATCGCAGAGTCTTTCTAAATTATTCTGCATCCTACCAAGGCGACTAGATCCATGACGAGAGTTTCTGCTAATATTTGTGCCAGTTATCTCTAAACTTTTATTTTTTGCACTTAAATCTCTATTTTTTTTCAAGGTTTTACATGTAAACAGAGATTAATACTACACGGAAAAGATGCCTTGCAGTCTTCAGGACTTATTTTCATTAATAGATAGTCTGAATGTCCTCTAATGCGTAAAAAATCTCATAAAATTGGAAAAATTGCAGCAGCTGAGCTCCCAGTCTATCTCTATATTTTTTTAAAATGCGTATTTGTTTGCTAAACTAGATCACATTTAGCGATCAAATACGCATCCGCTTTTACATCTTTTGGAACAAAAGCAAAGCAAAGCTCTGTTCGAAAGTTAATTATCTAATGACTAATAGTAGCTGAATACTTGCATTTTTTTTTAATGAGGAAAAATTTGAAAAAAGGGTTGAAATTAAAAGGGATAGTAAAATCATTTACAATGAAATACACCACTTTTACTATAAATGACACATACAGTGAAATCCCGTGACAACGAATACTAATACAATGAAATTTCCGCTTCATCGAAATGAACTTTAAGGTATAAATTTGTTGCTGTTATATTGCTTGAATTACATTACAACGAAATTCTCGTTGTAACGAACAAAATTTGTGGTTCCTAGAAGTTCGTTATAACGGGATTTCACTGTATATGTATATTCATAAACTGTGTGTGGGGGGAGGGGTCAGAATATACAGGTATCCCTCATATAACACGGTTAATTCGTTCTGTGTAGTATCGAAACCGTGTTATACGAGACTTTTTTAAAAATAACATTTTTACGTATTTTTAATACTAACTATGCGTGTGCATGAGAAAAATCAGTTTAAGATGTACCGTGTTGTATCGAAACCGTGTTATACGAGACTTAGAAATAATGTAAATCGATGTATACCGTGTTATATCGAAACCAAGTTTCATAAAAATAAAGTAAAACTTATTAGAGTTATCAACTACTAACAGAGTGCATTAAACAAAAATGAAATTCCATCTTTAAAATGTAACATTCGAGTTGCATCAAAACCATGAAGTATTAAATTCAAGTTTCGTACCGTGTAATATCGAAACCGTGTTATAAAAATCGCAAATTTGGTACCGTGTAATATCGAAACCATGTTGTAGAAGTACCGTGTTATACGAGGGACGCCTGTACACCCCCGCCCCCCAGACGCCACGTAGCAGTCTAGTTCTGTGTGGGCAAGATTGTTTTTTCCATGGCTCCCCTAAAAAAAGATTCCTCAAAGTTGACCTTCCCGCTTTGCTAAACAAGATCTTGCAGCCATAGATATCCCGAGCCATTAAACCTGATCAAACACTGGTTCAAATGTCGCAGTTGACAGAAATCTGAAATTGAGTCGTGTTACAGCACATGTTAACCGATATTTTAAGGAAATATTCTGAATGTTTAAAGTTTAAAAGATCGAACTTAAAAATAATGTTTTCATCTTGCTCCCAATTTGAGTATGTTCCCTGCAGACTCGCAGATCCTGGCCTGATTCGCAATAACTAATTCTCTCGAACTATCGCTAGCATATTGTAACACTTTTGTCTAAGACGACGTGAGAATGGGTCATCCCAAGTCCTTGAGAAGAGATAGCAGGTCGTATGTCATATGGCCCCTGTCGCCCGGAGCTCCAGAAGAAAAACGCAAACACAAAAACTCACTCGTCTCATCGAGATGTGTTTATTAAAAATGATTTCTTTCCCGGAGAAATGGATGCCTGGGGTCATGCCCCACCTTGAAACGGGCAGCCTGCATTTAACTGCGGATTTATGACCTCTCGTGTGTCTCAGGATGTCCACACTGCGCGAATAATTCGATGTCGCTTCTCGTTTCGCGAGAAATGGTTTGAACGCATCAGCTCATAGCGATCGGTAACAGAAGCTGCACGAACCTCAAAGGAAAAAAATGAAAATTAAAATACAGAAACTGGTTATGAATTTCGTCTTGGTAACTCTGGCAACTAACGCAGAATGAGATTATGGTAACCGGATTCGTATAAACCCCAATGAAGGAAATGTAAGATCGATACTGAAGCTGAATAATGAATTTCGTCTTAGTAACTCTGGTAACTAACGCAGAACAAGATTATAGTAACAGGGCTCGTATGAACTATGAACCCCAATGAAGGAAATGTAAGATCAATACTGAAGCTGATTATGAATTTCGTCTTAGTAACTCTGGTAACTAACGCAGAACAAGATTATAGTAACAGGGCTCGTATGAACTATGAACCCCAATGAAGGAAATGTAAGATAAAATACAATGTTATAAATTTCGTCTTGGTAACCTGATAACCAACGCAGAATGAGATTATAGTAGCAGGATTCGTACAAACTCCAATGAAGGAAAGGTTCAATGAAATGCAAAAGCTGGTTATGAATTTCGTCTTAGTAGCTCTGTTAACTAACGCAGAAAAAAGGCTATGGTAGCAGGGCTTGTATGAACCTCAATTAACAAATTGTGTGATGAAGATTAAGAATCCAAGAACAGGTTAGGAATTGTGCCTCTTTAACTTCAGTTGCTAACGCGGAATAAGATAATAGTAACAGAGATGATGCAAACCCCAATGGAGAATATGTATGGTAAAATCAAGGAGTTAGTTCAGATGATTGTGTTGACACGATTCCTAACGAAAGTATTGTGCTTCAAAATCAAAGATAAGTTAAGAATTTTCCCTTGACAACCATTGTTATTATGGCGGAATAATGTATTGGGGAACATGACTTTTCCACCCCATTGGAAGAAATGTATGTAAAATCTAAGTGTGAGTTAAGAAATTTGCCTTGGTAACTGCAGTAACTACGGCGGTTTTTAGAGAGTGGTAAGGAGGCTGGAACGAACCCCAATGGTGGAAATATATACAAAAATTCCAAGATTAGATTAAGAATATCACCTTGGTTTTTAAGATGGAACATGATTTAGACATAGGGCAGTTTGATGAGTTTCTGAGGAGAGATTTGTTTAAAATTTTGAAGGTCGCAAAAACAATACGAAGTGCAATGCAATGCAGTAAAAATGCAGGATAATTACAATTATAAAGCTGTCCATATAATATGAATTGAGTACACACCCTTGGTCTCCTCCTCCACCCCTCCTGGAAAATTGTGAAGTGACGGACCTTTATTTCATGTTGACAGCCTTAAAGCTGACGTGCTAATGCTGAGTTCAGTATACTCGTATGTGTGGTCAGTGGCCAATACCCCCTACGCGTGGGTCAGATCCCCGAGTACCGTTGAGAGCGGCAAAGATTTCACCTGCTCAAGACCCAGAACAGATTTCTGACCCTGCTGGCATCTGCAAGGGCACCTGCCCCCGCTCGTAATTAATCGTGGCCTATGGCACACACCATTCATCACCTGTTGATGATCTCAAAACAAGGAGGAGGCGTCAAGGAACATACGGAGGGGCGACGAACATCACACCAGACTCTTTCCCAACCTTGTTTGCTTTCGCTGTGTTTGGTAAGAAGGCAGCGTGTGATGGGAATTCATCACTCATGTTTAAGAAAATATCCTATTGTTGTTGAATGATGATGTATGGCGAGCCAAAATCTCTTAATTATCTCCTTCCACCTATGGCTACGCCTCGAAACAGTGGTTAAGTTGACTTCTGATGCTGACTTTGCTTCTAACACGGCATTAACATGGTGTGAAGTCATTAATGGACTTCCAATGATAGTTTTTTGACCTCATAAAGTTGTTTTACTGTCTCAAGGCAGTAAAGCATTTGTTTCATAGGACAATGGTACACGATGTTTGGTACTACTCTCACACGTATCCATTTGTGTTTCGTTTTTGAATTTCTTCACCAGCCACTGATATAGGGTGGTCTGACAATAGAATGAAGGCACCCCCAGCGAATAATCGTTTGTTTTTATTGTAATTTTAAAATAAAAATTCAAAAGTTTTTCCTGGAGAAATCGGCAACAGCAATTTTTTTCGATACGATTCCAAAAAAGAGAGAGAAGAGGCAAGGAATAATAAAAAGCCTGTATGACAAAGTGAAAATAATTTTAAAAAAGTGAAGAGCAAAAATGTCAGCCACAAAGCAGTGAAAAATAAAAAGAGTTATAAGTAGAGAGTATAAAAATTAACGATGAGTACAAAATATATTAGCAACATAAAGAAGCCTCGATGAACCTTCAGTTTGAAAGAAGTATCCACATGTTCATTGATTGTAGAAAAATCAGAGTTTGATCACTGGTAAGACATGTTCAATTATCGCATTGCTGCATCACTGTCTATTTGAAGTCCCTAAAACCCGAAGCAGAGTCATAAAAGTTCTCCTAGGTTTTTGAAAACACCTGAACAATGTAGAAGAATGTGGGGCAAAGTGAAATAATTACACTGCTTTCAACGCCATCTCTCTGGTAATATTTTAACAATGAAGTACTTAGATTATGTAGTCTGTTACAGACAGGAAAAAAATACCGCCAAAGATTAAAGCATTTCATAATGCTACAGGCAATTTTCAAAAGTTGTTACTTATTATTGTAATATTTTGTTGCAAGTTAAAAATTTCTTTTGTAATTGTAAAATGATAAAATTCTTATTATTAATATTTTAAATATTAATTGAGACCTTACAGTATTCGGTATATTATTTATTTAGTTAATTATTAAGCTTATTTGTGTTTTAAATATTTTTTACAATTAGTCAAGTCTATACGGGGCAAAGTGGATGGGGTAAAGTGAAATAGTTTATTTCACTTGCTCACTCAGTCACTTACTAAATCACTTACGTATTCCTTTATTAATTAATTCATGTACATACCTTCATTTATTAATTCACTTATTTATTCATTCATCTTATATATATTTCTTATTCATTCACTCTTACACTCACCGAATTATTTTCCTTTATATATTAATTAATTTATTTATTTAACTATTCGTTTATTGAGTCATTATTTTTTCATGTGTTCGTTAGACCTTTTAATAATAATTAATTTAAATATTTTTTGCGAAAAAAATACAACAGTGCTAAAATAAAGCCAATGGAGCCAAATGTGTAGTTTTGTGTTATTAATTTAAAAATTCAAAATAGACTCGTGCAATGTTCGTGAAAAAGTTTTTTGTCTCTGTTTCTAACAACCCTAATTTGTGAATTGATTAACAAATGCATTAATAAATAAAAATAAAACCCTAAATTAGTTGTGCGAATCTCATGTCTATGTTAAACTGTCTTTATTCTTAATCTTAAAAAAAATTGTTTTGAATGTTAGTGCTGAGCAGCTCGAAACCAATTCTAAATAATCGTCTTCAAAATAGTCGTAATTAATGACAGTTGATTAAAACTTGAAGGATTACTTTGTAAAAACTAACATTAAGGGAAAAGGCATGATTCGTGTGCGTGTATTTTTAGGTATATTTTTTTCATATCAATGTTTTTGCATCGTAACCACTTTTAGTGACACTTACTACAACTGCAATTTTGGGCCAAAATTTACGCTCAAACTTTTCTACTGATAAAAATGAATGCACATCATTAAAATAATCATTAATATTTTACTTAGTGGAGAAGATAATTATGTTCGTAATCCTCTTTTTCAAAAATGTAATCGTGCGTGTAATTTCCTCTTAAAAAATGTGTAATTGGTATTCAAAAAATGTAACTGTACCTATTACATTTTACGTCTTTGTGTTTCAAACTATTCGTTGAACGTCATTTATATGAAAGCGTTTGCATTTACGTTGTACCATCGTAATCAATTTTTTAGATTTATACATATTATTGTCAAACAAAAATTCACCTTTCCGAAGATGGTTTTCTGAACACGTATGCACAGGTTTAATACATATTAATGATTTTTTGATGTAGAATTACTTGAAATTTATTAAATGTTTGTTAACAAATGTGTAAAAATAGAAGCTTTAATTTAGTCTGCTTTAAAGGATTTTTTTTAAAGCAAAATCGGTCTACGCTTTTATTTCGATGCCAACCAATTCCATTCCTCATCAACTTCATTGAGCTTTTAACTTTATTTATTAACTTTCATATTTCTCAAAATGAATAATTTTGAAGCAGTTTAGTGACGAAAATATTTCTGAAATTATATAACAAAACTATGCTATCGAAAAAAAGTCAAAACTACCGTTTTTGAATTAATGAACCAAGTACGAGCTATTTATGTACAAAAAGTAAGGCGTGCTAAAAAGCATCAAATAGCATTTTCTTGATCAGTATTCCATGATTAATAGATTTTTTTTCCCTGGTCACATCAGATAATATACACTCAAACCTGCTTTTGTGCGTTTTTTTTTTTTTTTTTTTTTTTTTTTTTTTTGTGCTGTATATGAAAATTTCGATGGGATTGGGACTTAATTAACGAAATTATTTATTAAACAAGTGGCGAGGTAGTATCTTCAAGTGACGACAGGGGCACCCCGACGGGAGGTCACTGTGACCTCCCAAAAATTTCCTTATTCGGGAAATTTTGCCCGACTATTCGACAAAATTATCATTACTTGGTTTATTTGATTTCGTTTGAAGCAATTCCTAGATATTTCATAAGTTTTTCGGATATTTTCTACGTGAGACTTTTTTATGCGGTCCCTTAAAAAAAAATAAATAACTGTGTTACGAAAACAGCTTTTTATAGCAACTCGTGAAGTTTCAAAAAAAATTTTTAATGCGATTTTTTTATGCGGTCCTTATCCACCGCATAAAAACGGGTTTCGGTGTAGAATTACTACGGATCCACAATATAGAGCCTTATTAACTTCAAAGTATCATTTGAACTGTGTGGAACATGTGTGTATGATATGTGTGTGCTGATATTGCGTAGCAAAGAAAGAAAACTCGCTGATTGTACATAAAGAAATGTTTATTTGGACAAAAAATCATTTCAATGAATATTGCAGTAAGTATCAATAAAATTTTCACATACATTTAAAATTCAACGTGTTGCATTTTGGTGATAAAACTATCCACAAACTGAAGTAACGGAATCCCCTCATTACATTAACAACTGAAACATCAACGAATGCCTACCATCTTTAGACAATTCCCTACATTTCATAATTTTTCATCTTGCATTCATAAGATTTATTAACTAAATAGAATGTTAAAAAATAATAATAATAATTAGTGAATAACCAATTTCATTTATAAATTTCAAAGTCATTTTATAAGTTTTAGGAACAGCAATCAAATATATTAAATAGCAATCAACAACGTTTTGACGCACAAAATTAGCAGATTACTGTACTTTGCAGTAATCTGCTAATTTTGTTTGAAAGATTTTTTTTTTTTTTTGAACGATTCCTATGAGTTCGTCCAAAATTTTAGCAAGAAGAATCAAAATTAGCAGATTTGCAGTAATCTGCTAATTTTGTGCATCAAAATGTTGTTTGACCGCTATTTACTTCGCCGCACATAGGTATTTATTTATTTCTTAATCAAATATATTGTTATTTGATATTCTGTTTGATTGGGTCATTTTAATAACATTTTGTACGATAGCTTGCCATCATGAACTTGAAGGATAGTTGGTTTTTAAAACCTACAATTCTTGAGAAAATTAACTTAAATCGAAAAAAATTCATTCATTTAGCAAAAAGAATCAAAATTAGAATGTTGTTTAGATTCAGGGGGGAACAAACGCATTGTTGAATGTTTTTTTTTCTTTTTTTTACTTCATTGTGGTAAAAATATCTAAATTTGTAGTAAAAATGAATTTAATTGCATAAATACTTTTTTTTCTTCAATTGCGTCTATGTTTTAAAGTTTCAACAACCATAAATTGCCTTGAAATATTTTTGTTTAGTTGCATTTCATGCTGAATCAGTTATACGTGGTTACGCACTTCGCTCAAAATATTTTTTATGAATTGTTCAGTTGTAAAAAAAAAAAAAAAAAAGAGGAGCCTCAATGGCAATTGAAAATAGTTTAGTAAGTACTTTTTACAGTTGTTACATGCGTATACTTTCCTTTGAGTAAAATATTTTTGGGTGTCAATTTTTGAGAAATTGATGACATGTTTTTTTCCTTTTTTAAATTCATTATTTTTTTAACTTTGGATCGAAATATTATTTGATAAAAATCCTAAAATCAATCTCCATAGTCTTTTAAACATTCAAATATAATTTCTTGTAATTGTTATAAGCATATATTTTCTTTGAACAATTATCATTTTTAATTATGCTATAACAACAATTTTTTCCTAATACGCATATACAATGCTTGAATTTTTTTAAACTAATAGTACTGAAATATGAGTCTGAATATTATACCGCAGTGACTTATGAAGGCCCGTATTTATTGAATTTTAGTGTTCATGAAAATAGTTACTTAAAAGCCATTTACTTTTAAGATGTTTGAGTTTAAAAGAGCTTAATTTTTGCATCAGTAAAAATGTACAAGTACACGTGCACTACAATTTAAAGCGTTAAATTTAGTCAATTATGCATAGAATGTGGTAGTGCATTCAAAATCAAATTGCACAAGTCTCCAATGTTTTTGATATCAATTCTTAAAAGCCCAAAACAAAATATTTGTTGTGTTTCAAAAGAAAAGAAGAGTGTTCTTGAATAAATTCAAAGGGATTAGTAATGATACTCGTACGAAGCAAAATCACCATTCGTAAATTAAAAGAACTAACTTTTTTCTCAACACTTATTTCGGTTTGAGAAACTTTTTCCTTTTGCCAACAACATCTACCTATTTGCTTCATTATGGCGGATGGTGTGGTACGCTGCATCCAACAAGAACTGGATTAATTATGAGATTATAACGAGCGAAACGGTCTGTTGGCTCATGGAAAAAATCATTCGAGCGTCAACGAAGACAAAGAATATGAAAAATATGGCGGAACATCTCTCCGCTGTCAGAAATTCGGCAAAAGTCCTGGTTAATACCCGAGTACAAGATGTCTTCTACAATTCATACAGATATATTCGATGTGGAACCTTTCGTCTCGTTATGTTCGGACACAGATTCAACCAATTAGAAGCATATATTCTTTCGAAAGATGACTAACAGCGCAAACAAATGTTCGCCTAAAAAGAGAACATGCGGTCTGAAAATGGAGAATCGGTAGTAATAAAGCTAAAATCATTTCTGTGTAGTGATATCTAGATAATGCTTCCTTCTTTTTAATGGCTTTGATAGTTTGTAATGTTGTTGGCAAAGAAATATCAATTTTTCTAATGCTCAGATCCATAGATCTCTTTTGGATAATCGATAGTCGATAAGTAAAGAAAAGTTTGAAGCATTTTGGTTTACTAGATGTTTATAGAATTTTTAAAAAATTAATAAAATAAAACAGGCTTTGACAATAACATATATCTCCTATTATTTTAAGTAATGTGTGTATCTGAAACATTTATCAAAAATTTAGCTCTTTTGAAGCACACTTTAAGTACTTATACGCATTTGAAAAGTAATATGTACGAGGACTTAAAAATGTAAGCTTGCTTATGGGCAAAAATTACAACCTATATTTTAAGATCATTTCTTTTTTCCTAGTGTTTTATTTGTGCTTGTAACGTGCAATTACAGTGGCTCTTGTCAATTTTCTTATGCGCTCTCTTTTTCAGACCTAAAAAAACGTTCTTTTTTTCCCCGAAACTATACAAAATAGATTTTTTTTACTTAGCCTAAACTTTATAAATTGAAAAAAAGACTCCATGAAACTCAAAAGACTTATTTGAAAATAATTTGAGAGCGTGCGAGTTAAATTATCCTTTCTCGCTAAAGAATTGAGAAATGTTTACCCAATTTTTGCCCATGAGAAACATAATCCACTCATAACTTTTTACAACATAAATCGGTCTACATATTTTTTTCCATCCTATTGTAAATTGTGAAAATTAGATCTTAATGGTTTCGCTTGGCGATATTTTTTTAATTAAGAATGACATTGTAGAAAATCACCAATGTTCATGTAAATACTTGTTATGCTTACTTTGATAATTGTGTATTAAATTAATGTTTAACAAAAATATTAAAACTTTTGCTTAAAGGAATAGGGTATCACGAAGTAGTAATAGCAAGAGAAATTATAATAAGAGTTTCGAATGAAGGTTTTTCTAAAATAAAAAAATAGAATAAAATTTCATTCAGGGGACTTTTAATAACAAAAGAGAAAGTTATCAATTTGAACTTTGTGTACAATTTTATTTGTTAGTGCGCATTAAAATAGTTCATTTAAGCGGTTTCTTTTTGAATCACTGGAATATTATCTGTGGATACATAGCTCGCACCTGCTGTTTTGAAATTAAGTAGCATAAAAAAGATTTTTTGAAAAACAAATTCCAGAAAAAAAAAAAAAAAAACGAGACAGAACCGACTGAGAAACAGGATTGAGAAACTGAATCAAGCAACTAATTACTCAATTGCAAATTTTGCAAAAACTGAAACATTAGATCTTTTTCCAGACAACATCCATGTTACTTTTAAATACATTATTATAATTAGGGAGTCTGAAGAAGAATACTTAAAATTATAGTTAACTATAGATAAATAACAAATATAAATTTGCATAAACACAGAGCTTGCAATAATGGGTTGTTTCCTTCAGTAAAAATTACTACTTTTAGTCACTAAAATTGATAGAATAAGCAAAAATAATAACATGAGCCCAGAAAACTTTTATTTTTCCCAGCAGTTATTTTTTAATTAATTTTTTAAAATGTCCGATTTTTAAACCAAGGCGTGGTCTTGATGACGTCACAAATGATGCATTTTGGTGCATCTTTCTACAGCGTTTCCACGTTATGATAATCAAGAAGCGAATTAAACAATTGCTCTCTACGCTTGCTATCAACCATATCGTTGTCAATACAGGTGAGTAAAGATGCGAATTAAATATTTTGCTTTGTGAATGGTAACACTGAATGGCATTTCATCATTTGTGATGTCATCGGCAGAAATATAAACAATGAAAGCGAACCGATTTAAGTATTTTTAAAAAAATATTAAACTTAATCAAATTATTTAAAAAATGGTCAGATCCCACGTTTTCAAACATGCTCTTTCAGAAAAAATACGTTTACATTTTTGGAAACTACCCCATTCCTTCTTTTGCTAAATTATACTCTCACACTTTTGAAAACTGATTGTGTATTTGTGTGACGTAATTAGAATTGTTCATGATTTTTCAGAAATTGAATATCTTGTTTGAAAGCCATGTTAATGTCACTTAGAAGAAATACCTTAAACTTTTTAGCTCAATTTTTATTTAAAAATTGAAAAACAAAATGTTTATTTTTTGTGAGGTTAATTTATAAACTAAAAAAAACCTTAAAAATGGCACAGGTATTTATAATAACTGTATACATTCGTTTCGAAATAATGAAGAACTCTCTTTACCTTTCCTTTCATTAAAAAAGAGCAAAAAAATTTTTTTTCTGAATGGATTTTTTTCATTTATAAAATTTTTTCTTTTATATTGAAAAAAAAAAAGCTACTTGTAGCCTCCAGACACTTCTGTGCGATTAATATTGCTTTTTTTTGTCTTTCTGCGTTAAGTTTGATCTGAGATAAATCGATTTTTCTAATCAATTTAGCTTTTTTTCTTCCTTCCTTTTCAAAAAAATAGTTGTGATGGTACGTAATATTTTATTGTATAAATGTTACTGCTTTGTTACCTAACTTTTAAGAAAATTGTTCCCCTCCTAGTGCAAATTCTATGGATTTTCAGTCTATTTGCACCGGAACAAACTTTATTTTTCAATCTTACCTTGGGTTTTTATGAACCGTACTAAAATAAACTTGATGGACGCAAACAAATTTATTCAGATGATTGACATTGAAGTTTAGTATATAGTGCAAAACAAAATTCTTTTTCATTCTCAAGAACGAATCCACTGATAATTTCTTCAACAAATTATTCAAAGCAGGTTTAGTTAGACTTTAAAAGACATGATTAAACATTATGATTTGTGCCCTAACTAGTTATACAAGAAATGCACCGAATACTGAGCATTTGGTTGAAATTATAACCGATTATTTGGCCAAATACAAAATGTGTGTAATTTTTTTTAATGCCAATTTAAAATAGATTTGTTTCTCTTCATTATTTTTAATCAGTTTAACACTATAATTTTATCCACATTAAGTATAATTATTAATTTGAAATAAATAAATAAAATAAAATAAATAATAACTAAACGAAAAGCAAATAAAAAAAGTAAATGTCTAATTTTGTTAATGTTGATCTGCAATTCTGCGTAAATTGATAGTTAATCTCTTTCCTGATGTATGATTGGATAACTGATACGCATGGAAATATGTTATGTCGTAAATAATGTGAAATTGATAAAAACTAAAGTTGCTGAAGTTTTCGTCACAAATTACAATTTATTAAAATGATTTTCTGGTATTTTAGTCTATTCAGAAACTCTTATCCACTGATAGTTTAGAATCTGGGTGTTTTCTCTTACATTAAAGTTTTTTTCTATATGATGACGCTACTAAATGATAATTTTTATTCATGTATTTAAATAAAAATGAATTTGTTTACGAATTGTCGAGTATTCGTAACATTTTACTATAAGGTTTTTGTTACATTTTGCTATCCGGTAATTGCATATTAAAGTATTCGTCTGAACCGAATATTCGGTCTGTCTACTGAATATTCAGTACACCGAATACCAACCGAACATTCGATGCATTTCTAGTTTATCTGCAAAGCATTTAAACTATGTATTATAAATTAGTGTTAATGAAATACAGTAGACTCCCGATTATCCGCGAGCGGTTTATCCGCGGGGCGGATTATCCGCGAATCAATCAACAATCACGAACATGTATTTTCGCAGTAAAAAGCGAATACCAGTGGCTGTTTTTTTTTTTTTTTTTTTTTTTTTCTTTGAAAAATTGTAAATTTACACTCAGGTGTTTTTGCTTGATTGATTGATTGATTTGATTTAATTTTATTATTATTTTTTTTTTTTTTGTGCGTTCTTCATCGTACATACACTTGTTTGTTATTGATGTTAAGTTCGGTTGTGCAAAAATACAAAACATTTGTACTGTACTCTATATATATTTTCACTGTTTGCAGAAAGTGTTATGCATCAATACGGTTAAGAATTTGAGATAGGACAATTTTTACCTGATTTTTCCCCCATTTTAGTCTTTTTGCGGTTATCCGCGATTTTTATTATCCGCGGCACTTGTGCCACCCAATTCCGCGGATAATCGGGAGTTTACTGTAAAACTTTGTATTATCATGAAAACATAGCACAGTATCAGCTTTGTAAACATATTTCCACAAAAGCTGCTTACTAATAAGCATAACATTCAGTCTAGTAACCAAGGATATTTTTTTTTATCTAGCAGGCATCATGTAGTTCAAACGTTGCAATGAAAAAAGTCTGATTGCACCATACTTTTTTTGAAGCAGAAAACGTATGTTATTCTTATTTTTTTTATCACAGTTCAACACAGGTCTTTCGATGGTAACAAGCAAAAAAAACTGAGGAAATATAGGAATACAAGATAAATACATAAAACATACAGTATGCAAAATACAAAGAAATACTTTATAGACTTGGATCGAACCAAACATGGCGTCCGTTGCTGTCGGGCGCAAGAATTCCTCCAGTTGGATGTTGAACAAAATATGTTTAAAAATACGCCAAAAGTCTGTCTGCAGTCTAAAATTTGAAATCTCCGCGTTGCATTATACAAAACTATATGTTCGAAGTGCTAGTCCAGACGTGCGTCAGACGAATGTTAAAAACGTGCTTATCTGGCCCACTTGTTGCTTGATTGGCGTGCAGTACGTACATAAGCAGACGCGCACATCAAGAAGAACGTCTTCTCGGAAACATACAAGGACATATATAATATATATTTATGTATAACTATTAATGTGTGTTGACATTGTCCAGCAGATGTTCGAAGAATGTCTTCTACTAGGGTGCCGAGCGGAGCGAAAAGAAAAAAAAAACAGGAAATCACCGGTGCTAAAGTTGCGTACGTTTCCGTCCGTCCTACCGCACGGCCTGGCCGGAGTATTGTGACGGATCGTCGTAGTCGTCCGCGATGCAGTCCGAGTTTAGGTTTTGGTTGGACGTAGAGGTCTGAGGTAAACCGGAGGAGTGGCTATTGCTGAAGTCATCCATCTTGTCGTCTGGAGGAAAGAAAGTAGAAGCGAAATTTAGTGAAATAGCATGTTAATAACGAATAGTTTGTCTCTGATGAGAAGAATTGAGGCAGTGAGAAGCAAAGGGATGTAAGTAATTTAAATGAAAATTTAGAGATAATCAGAACAAATTCTGGCAGAAACTCTCCTCAGTTTTGGGGCAAGAGATAATACTAGTAGCTCCGGTGGGTGCTACTATACATCATGATTTGGAAAAGAATTTCAACCAAAGCATACCCATCTTTAACCCATCTTTAACCGCGTTTTACTCTAAACTTTAAAAGTCCACTTGCATTCTTTGCTTTACACTGCTTGAATTGACCGTCAAAGAACATAAAAGATCTCAAGAGACCCGCGGTAAACTATTCCATAATGCATGTTTTAAAAGGTTTTACTAGATGAAATTTGTTTCTATAAGACAGTTACATTTTTTTCTCCAAATTGCACTGTCATGTGTAAAACCCTCATTACATCTACATCCATTGAGGTCTTTAACTGTTAATCAAAATACCTACTACTCGGTTGTGTATTCTCAGAACATGTACACCGTGTGAAGATCGTCGATTGCTGAAAAAGAATGTTTACTTGTTTAACTAAATGAACTTAAGTTTATCTAAACGGTAGTGTGCTAAAGTCAACGGTTTCACGAGAGAACTCATCTTTTCTCGCTTCGACAGTTAGCTTAGGGTGCATCGCATTTTGTATTTTGAGTAAAAACTGAAATGTAACCTAAAGCGAACAATTTTTTATTGAAATTAATATTAGGTGAAATCATGTGCTACATGTCGCTGAGTTACTCTGTAAACTAGCTCAAAAATAAACTTTTCTTTTCCACTTAGTTATTATTTCAAGCTGCACCTGAAAAAAAAAAAAAAAACTCCAATTCTGCCAACAAATAGAGAAATTCGTTGTATTAAAACCTACTTATTAAACAACATTCTACACGCCTAACCAGGGGCGCTCCGATGGGAGATCACGGGTGGTCACTGTGACCTTCCAAAAATTTCCTTATTCGGAAAAATTATCATTGTTCGGCGAAAATTAGAGTTCCATTTGGCACATTGAGAATTTCCACCCTTCCAAAAATTTAAGTTCTGGGCGTCCTTGAATCTAACTCGTTTTTACTGCCACCTGAAAAATTATCAATCATGAAATTAGCTGATTTCTAGTCTAGGCTACCGATGTGCTGAATCAAACGTTAAAGTCTAGAGAATTCGTTACAATCTTTTCAGTAAGTTTATGAAAGATATTTATTGCTTAATGGCACTCATTTCAAGCTTACTTTTTCAGTTCTGAAAAAGTTCAATAAAACATTCGTAAGGGTGTGTCTCAGTTCTTCGCATCATTTTCTTTTATGAATGCAATAATTGTTGTACTTTAAAATGAAATGTCAATGAGAGCAAAAATTTGGGATTCATTGCTGAAAGTGAACTTTTTTTTCCAGCAGACGGCGGCGGAACTCTAAGACAGCACTCCAGTTTGTTGTATATAGCTCAGTGGAAATAGATTCGAGCTTATGAAAAGTCTACAGAACAGTTGTTTATAGAGGGAACGTAACTCCATTTTTTCAAAATCGGCAACGGTACCATGTGATTTGAGATGGACTTACCGTTTAATGCTATTCCTAGAAAGAGTCTTGCCGCTCGCTGACCTCACTATTCTTGACGTACTGCAACTGATTTACAGGTATTTAACCCCTTTCTTCTTCATGTAGACGTCGGTTAATTGAATCAGTGGTCAATTCAATCAACCGTTTTAATGAATCAAATAGTCAAAAACAGAACAAGATCCAGCCTGAATTATCCGCTTTATTGAATCAAAATTCTTTAGAACAAACGTTATTCATATAATCGGCGGCCACTCTAATTATAGCTCTTTTTTTAATGCAGTGTTTTATTTAAAGAGTGCAGTTATTTCTAGTTCCAAAATAAATGATATTGAAAATTTTTACGCATTGAACGGGAATTAAAGCTATTTAAGCAGGAAAATCTATTATAAAGTTACACAGCTCCATTGTTATAAATTTAGCCCTGTTTAGCGTTCCGAAGTATTTTTCATGCTTGTTCCCTCAATTGGAGATTGATTTTACGTACAACCAGACGAATTTAACGTAAAAAGCATTTTCCGCAATTAATTTCAAAGATTAAGTAACGCAATTAATGCAAACGACAGATTTACTAGTGGTAGCGTTTAGCGCATTAATAGAGAAGCAGAATTTATCCCGAAAATTTTTAGAAAAAATTATCCCGAAGACGTGATGAAAGGTTTAAAAAAAAAAGCCAAGAAAAAAATACGCCAAAAATGTGACCGCAGGTAAAAATTTCGTTAACCGTGCGTAAAGGAAAATGTATTTTCCTAATGTAAGCTGCTTGGCAATCTTCCCCAGTTGCACTAGGCTAAACCCTGAATCGTAGAATAAATAGCAAGCGTCTGCCATCTTGGGGCCAAACGATGCTTTCTTCCCATGTCTGCTATGGTGAAGTAGCTTGTTTTGCTTCTTGATTGTGGTGCTTCTTGATTGTGGATTAACATAGAGTTAATAAGAAACCACAATCAAGAAGCAAAACAAGCTTCTACACCAGGAGGTAGACATAGGAAGAAAGCCCCAAGATGGCGTGTGTGTCGCTTAGGGTGGTTCAAAAAAAACTTTTCTTCAGCTAAAGTCCAGGACACCTCCTACTTTTTTTAGACTTACTAATAATATGATGCTGTAAAAGTTTTAGCTTCCTACTCAAATTTTAAGAATATGCGCAAGCGCCCTTTTATTTAACATTAGCCGTAGTATATAAAAAGTCACAAATTTAGAAACACTTAATTTCCCCAGCTGTTTTTTTTTTAAATAATTATTTTATTGCAATGTATATGCATATAACTAGTGTATATGATAATGTGCAGCATTGGTTTTTCAGTTCAATGTATTTTTTAACCCCCTCCCCATACTTATGAAGTTTTGGGGAGGGGGTTGAGCACCCTTTTTCAGTTGAAATAGGAAGCTAAAATTCTTCCAGTATATTACTAATCACAAGTCAAAAAATACTGAATGTCTTATCTAGGGTAAACTTTTTTTTTTTAACATGTATTTTTGAACCACCCTATTGACCACCCAACTTACACTGAGGTTTAGGCTTTGGCATGCTGTTTTTCTCGTGATACATGCGAAAAAAAGTTCTTCTTTAGAAGTTAAGATGCCAGGCAGCACTACAAAATATGCACCTGGAAATGTTTTGATGTTTATCTTTACTCAGTGAGGAAAACAAGAAATGGTGACCGGCGGTTTAGAAAATTTCAATTTTTTAACATTAAAAACCAATAATTATAAATATTAGTAATTTCTTTCACGCAAAGTAAGTCATGGTTGCAATGGAAACTTGGTTATTTTCTAATTGTTTATTTTCAGAGTTAATTTCATTCTTTTTTAAGTGAATAAAATCGCACTTCTCTCGTTTCTTTGATGTAACTTGCATTTGAATATTTGTTTTGGCCTTCGTCGTTTATGATCTCTAAGAAAAACAGGGTGATAAAAAAGTCGTGCAATCCTTGAAACCCTAATTCCATAAGATGCATTTGATTGTTGAAAAATTTTCCTCGGACTCGATACGTTGGTGTCGGCAGCATCTTAGTCCTGCTGACTTGCTCCATTTTGTCAGATCTGACAACAGATTAATGGCACCCTCTTCGTTCTTCATTGTGAACTAGAATCTTCACCCATTCTATAGCTTCTCTCGCTAGCCTACACTACACTCATAGGATCGAACAATAGTGCTCACGTGCACCAGAACTGGTGGCGACCTAAAAGTTCCATCATTTTTTCACGGTAGATCTAGGGGCTAAGCCTTTGAATATATAGTAATTTATTTTAATTAC
The DNA here is from genome assembly GCF_026930045.1 of Uloborus diversus. Lineage (NCBI taxonomy): Eukaryota > Metazoa > Arthropoda > Arachnida > Araneae > Uloboridae > Uloborus > Uloborus diversus. The sequence continues at coordinate 167,445,708 of NC_072735.1, read as the reverse complement.
CGTCTGCCGAATGAAATGAACGATGAGATTTCTTTAATTTAGTTTTTAGAACGAGTACTCTTAACTAGCATGTAACTATTCAGTAAATTACCGCCCCTTAGGCCAGGGCTAAAGCAGAAATACATGAAATACACCGCCAGCTGAGTCATTTCCAGCCGAGGACTCCAGTTTCGTGCTTATTAGCACTCATCAGCCCGGCATAGGAAAGTGACTGAGCTGGAGATGGAAAACCTCTTAAGGAAGACGAGTGCCAAACAAACTGGTAGCTAATATAGAACTAGCACAGACCAGACGAGTGACCGAAACAATGGTTCGGTTCAACTTGAAGACTGAAGGCAAGGCATGGTATATTCAGTAAATTACGGTGCTGGCGGTGTATTTCACGTATTTCTGCTTTAGCCCTGGCTAATGGACGGTAATTTACTGAATATACCATGCCTTGCCTTTGAATTGAACCGAACCATTGTTTCGGTCACTCGTCTGGTCTCTGTGCTAGTTTTTTTATCTACCAGTTTGTTTGGCAGTCTTGGCTTCCTTAAGAGGTTTTCCATCTCCAGCTCAGTCACTTTCCTATGCCGGGCTGATGAATGCTAATAAGCACGAAACTGCAGTCCTCGGCTGGAAATGACTAAGCTGGCGGTGTATTTCATGTAGCATGTAACTGTTTCTTTGCATTTCAACTAATGTTTATCCGATTTTTTTTTTTTTTTTTTGAAAGAAAGAAACTATGTATTTTTGAAGCTTTGTTTCTTAGCCCACGTTGGTGGCGGCACTGAACTGGGGGAGGAGGAGATCTAATAGAGCGTTCCACCTACTAACTTTAAAGCGCTAGCCGACAGAAACTAAGCTATTATTGAATAACATAAACTAATAATTCTGAAGGTATATTGAAAGAACGAATTGAATTAAATTTCAGTGAAATTTATCAATTCAACATTATAAGCTTATGTTATTCAATAAAAGCATAGCTTCTGTTGACCAGCCCCACGACAGCCATTTTTAAAATTTAATACAATCCACCGTTCTTGTTCCACTATCGGGCGATCTCTACTAATAATAAAGCTGAAAATCTGTCTGGATCTCTGTCCCAGTGGCGGATCCAGCCGAATGTTTTGGGAGGGGCCATCCGAAATTTTTGAACAAGCTCCCCAGGGCCGAATTTAGCTCCATGCCGCCCTAAGGTAAATTTGAAATCTGCCGCCCCCTCCCCCCCCCCCCTAAAAGATGCAAAATATCCTTAACTCAAAAAACGTAAAAAAGTGTTGTCCAGATTCAAACTGTCCAACTTATGAAGAAATGATGGCGTTTCACATTATGAGGCGCCCCGATGAAATGATCACAGGGATCTTCCAAAAAATTTATTCGGCAAACACCGTGATTGAAAAACATTTGATTTTCATAAGATGTGTGAAAGTAATCATTATTAAATTTCAAGAAAAAATTGCCTCTGTGGAAAATGAAAGAATGCTAATATTTTACTTTCAAGAATAACAATTTAATTCAAAAAATGTGTATTGTAATAGCAAATTTGCCCTCCTGAAAAGCTTGCCGCCCTAGGCAGCTGCCTACTCTGCCTATTGGGAAATTGGGCCCTGATAATTCCCCAGAAATTTTATTAAAAGGAAGTTTTAAAAACTCAATTTTCGGGATATTGAGACATTAGGTGAGGGGGTGGATTTAGAAATCTCCCTCGAAAATGTCTCAAAATTTAAATTTCCGAGTAATTTTTGAAAATTAGGAAACTAAAAACGCATTTTGTCTATTTTTTAATGATGTACGGAGAAAGGTCAGGTTTCGGGCACTGACCCCAAAATACTTTTTGAAAATAAAGCTTAGAAAACAAAATATTTTGTCATTATACATTGAGAAGTTAGAAGAGGAGGGGTGCTCTTCTAGCTCTTCAGCTGTCCAGCCTAAAAATGCACTTTTAAGTAATGTTTGCTTACATTTAAGGAAGTGTGAAGGTGCTTAGAATTCTTCCTTCCTGGAAATATTTTGCCTTTGAGGCTCTAAAAATTCGATTTTTAACTATATTTATATATATTTTAGAAAGGGATGGACGATTCGTGAGCTCCTTCAAAAAACCCCCTTTTAAAGCTATCATCACAATATAAACTAGGGAGGGAGGGGGTTCTATCAAAACTCGTTTGTAATTGAAGTTCCAAAAAAATTCATTTAAGTTGCTTTTAAGCAAGTTAAGTGATAAGGGCTGGATAAGCTAGTTTCCGTTGACATTTTTTCCAAATAAAAGACTTAAAATGCAATTTTTTGCTACATTTCAATGCATTTGTGAAAGGTCATGTGAAAAGGGGGTTCTCCCCCCTAGTTTCGAAATTAAAGCCATAAAAACGAAAATTTAGGCTCTCTTTGGTCTTGTGAGCAATACGTACACTCTAAGAAGCGCAGCATTTAGATATCGTCCAAATGTCTATAGTTGGAATCAAGAAATTATGTAAAAGATGGAGAAACATATTGGAAGTAAAAGTTTTGTTTTGAGAATAGGGATATAATTTATCTCCCAATCAAGGCCTATACTTCTTTTTCAGTAAAACACATGTGTTAAATTTTGTTATCTTCTCATAATATTTTTTCTTTTTTTTTTCCCTTAAAAAAATTCCTACAATCACAAGGCTTTGGGAGGGGCCATGGCCCCCCTCTAGATCCGCCCCTGCTCTGTCCGGATGTCTGTGACTCGCATAGCGCCTAAACCGTTCTGCCGATTTTCACGAAATTTTGCATAGAATTAGTTTTTAGCACGGGGTGTGCACCTCGAAGCGATTTTTCGAAAATTCAATTTTGTTCTTTTACTATTCCAATTTTAAAAACATTTTACCCTGCAAATTAGCATAACGTGGAAGAGTAAATTACGGAATTATTTTAACGTGTAACCGTAACAAGGGCAAGCAAATGAACATAGCAAATTGGCGAGAAATTCATTATCCATTATCTGTAAATATACAGGCGAACCAAATGACCTTTTAATTTTATACTACGGGCAAAGTCATGCTGGTACTGCTAGTCAAAAATAATTACCTTGCATTTGCACGTCGGGCATTCCGTCTGTGGTGGGGGCGCAGAGGGCGGAAGCGTGCCCCATGGCGTAGGCCGCGCTCTCCATGTAGGCTGAAGAAGGCACAGGGGCTGCTGCGGCAGTGGCGCCCACCTTCATGTTGGGGGGCGTCTGGGGCGGCGTGTCCGTCTGCAGAGAGATCGGGTTGAAGCTGTGTAAGCTGCAGTTGTAGCCACCAAACCTCTGGAACGAGAGACTGCTGCTGTTGCAATTCTGGAAAGGAAGCAAAAGCACAGTTAGCACCATGTACATGAAGTTGGACTAAATTTGATTCAACTATGATATCGTGAAAGTTGATACCATAGACTAATAATAAGAGTAGACCGAGCTATGGCAACCCTTTTGCTGCTCATAAACCAAACCATGTGACTGGTGGATATCCTCGCAACAGCGGGCGTTAATCGTAGCAGACGATCAATGCCAACGCGAAAAAAAATAAATAGAATTGATGGAACACGGAAGAATGATCTTTTATGGAGTCCGATTTGTAAATTTGTTATTCTAAGTTGTAAATATTTTGTTAATATAGTGAGTTTTTCGTTTAGATAGTATTGTGCATTTTCTTTAGTCAATTTCAATAACTCTCTAAGCAATAAAAGATGCAAGCGACCAAGAAGAATCAGCAAACGGTAAGATTTTTACCTACAGTTTCAATTTAAGATACCGATTAGTACATTTTGCGTTAATGCAAAACGTTTACGCCATTTCGTTCACGCCAACGCTGACAGCTCCAAATGAAATAAAAGTTACCGAAAACTGAACAAAAACTATTACTAATGTCAAAATAATGCATAACTAAAAGAAAAACAGTTCAATCTCTGCACCTGGAAGTTTTTTTTAATGAAAACACATTGTCTTAAAATACATGTCGAGTGCCAAACTATAGATAATGCTGCCATCTAGCAACCATGCTGCCAAAGTCTTCGCCAAGCCCCTCCACTAGTCACATGATACATCTATGAACCAATTTTCTTCATCAGCAAGAATGAGAAAGCTCGGTCTACTCTTATTATTAGTCTATGGTTTGATACTGACTAGTTGGTGGAAAATTTGGAAAAATTGTAGTTGTGGGTCTTATGTTTGATAAGATTGAATTTGGGCGTTTAATCGTCTGTCACGTAAAAATACTTTTCCTTTTTTTTTCTTTCTTTTAAATTCAATTTGATAACTTTTCCGGATTCTACTTTCTCGTAAGTAAGCATTGGAAACATGAAAATGATAATTCAATGCTTCAGTTGCCAATTGATTAACCCCATAAAACAAAATGTAGAGAAAACATGATGGAGATGTAAACCACAAGCACCCGAATTCATTAAATTCCCCATCTAGCTGTTTCTTCATCCATGACAGTAAAATCTGTATTCATCGTTCCACACATCCAAGTTTCATTTTCAAGTAACTAAGTTTCATCAAGCTCAGTTTAAACGTAAAGTTTTGTGGTGGTTTTGAAATTAATCGACCAACATTTTTGGCATTTTGTAGCAAGAAAACGAATTTCTCGACTGTTAGCAAGAGTATATTAGAGGATTCTTTTATTCAAATACTGGATTTTCTGGGAGAACCAGACTGCGTGTTTCAGCAAGACAAAGCGCGTACTTATGTGTTAACTCAACTAATATGCGGTTTAACATAAATAATATCAATATCATGAACTGGCACTCGCTTAGTTCAGACTTAAATTCAGAGGAAAACGTATTTGAACATCTAGCACGAAAATTACGGTCGGACTCCAATTCAACGAACCTCTATTTAACAAATTTCGTGATTCAGCGAATTTTTCTTTTTCCCCGACTAAAATAAAGGCAAAAACCCCTATTTACCGAATAATAAACCCCGAATTAACAAATTATTTTAACAGCCGAAATTTTTTTTTGAGCAATTACGATTGCTTATTGTTCTCACTTGACTGTTTTGATGTCCTATCATTTTATTTTCCCACCGCCACCCTCCGCACCATCACCGTCGACCGGGTCCTCACGATGCTGCTCCTATAGCGAAAACCGTCTCCGGGTTGCATCCATGTCCTACACACACGCGCATACATACACAACTACACACACACACGCACGCACACACATATACACACAAACACATACACCTACAATTACATACAGACACCTAAACATGCACACACACACAAACACGTACACACATACAAACAACTACCTACACATTCATGCCTGCACACAGACACAAACACATATGCCTACACACACATACACATATCCCCCCCAAATACACACACTCATATACACAACTACCCACACACTCATACCTGCACACAGACACAAACACACATGCCTACACACAAACCCAAACACCCCCTACACACAAACACACATGTCCCCCACACACAAACACGCACGCCTACACTCGTGATTGCGAAAAACATAATTTTAATTCAAAATGTCAAAATTCAAATTATTTTTTTTTGTTAATTTGAGTTAGGAAATATTGGTTTGTTTTCCAAATGATATATCCATATTATCCGAAGCAGAAAAAGGCTTTTCTTGGTATATGCAATTTTTGACGGGCGAGGGGGGAAACCAATGAATAGAGATTCTGTTGCAGAAAGCGATAATGAAACTCCCATTAAAACTTACTTTTTCAAATGCTTCACATAGCCTGGAAAATAAATAATAACATATCTCATGCAACAGGCTGTAAGCGACACAGAATTTTTCTTCTCTCCATAAAGTCGAATGTTAATTGTTTCGAGTCTATTATCAAAGAAATTTTCAAACATCCATTACACTGTACTTTGAAATTTCAAATTAATGAGTGCGTAATAAGTAGCGGAATGCTGAATAAAAAGTGAACAATTTCTAATTTTGGATATTTTAGCGCAGTTGCTAGAACTTTTAGATAAGGTGAGTGCAATTTAAAAAAAAATTACACCCCGATATTACGAATAACCCCGATTTAACGTATAAAAGGATCGGTCCCGATGAATTCGTTAAATTGCGACCCGACTGCTGCATATAAAATTCCCCTCATTCATATTTTTGCTCAAAATTTTATTTTATGCTTGTGTCTATATGTTTGGGGTCTGGGTGCACTTTGAGAAATTAAGTACTGTTGCTTAGAGAAAAAAGAAAGAAAGACACCAAGTATGTGCCTACCTCGTATCCCTTGGAGGTGCCACCTCCGCCCAGCCACGTCCCGCCGGCCGGAGAGCACAGGTCTTGGTGGACATAGGGCATGAGTGCAGTTTCCACTGCCTTGTTGGTGGCCGTGTCCGCCAGCGACCAGATCTTGGGCTTGTAGAGGTGGTGGTGATGGGGTTCCCCGAAGCAGGACGCGTTGCCGGACTCCTTGCCCGGACGGTGGTGGTGGTGCGGCATGTGGTACGCCTCGATGTCCGGCGAGGAGCTCTGCGAAGAGACGGACGGAGTGTAGCCACTGTTGGTGGTGGAGGACGTGGCGGACAGCAGCTCTGGGTGTGAAGAGTCCTCGAAGTGCTGCTGAGGGTGCAGCCTGCTGTTGTGGGGTGCTGCTACCCACGGACGAGCAGAAAGGGTCGGAGCGATGATGGTGTGCATTCAGCTCCATGTCTGAAAGATTAGAATCCATTGTGAGATGAGCTGTAAATTACCTCAGTATAGGAATAAAAATAACAATTATTGGTATAGTGAAACCTGTGTAAGTTGAATGCTCGCCGTGCACTACTTTCGTGTTAATTTAAACAGATGGTCAACTTACAGAGGTTGATTTATATGATAAGGGCTAATTCCGTGCCTGAAAAATGCGGTCAACTTAGACAGATGGTCAACTACGAGGGTGGTCAACTTCACAGGTATTTAATTTTATTTCCTTTTCCATATTTTCCCCATGTTATTTAGAAAGTTTTTAAATATGTTTTTAATTTTATATCGCCACCTCAGAGCAGCACTAAGACATCTAATCCCAGGAATCCTAATGTTGCTCTGAGGCGACGATATCACTCCATTTGGAAGAAGAATGCCCCAATACGAAGAAATGAAATTTTGCAGGAGAAGCATTTGAAGTTGAATTCTTCAGGCGATTTGCATTAAGAAAAGAAAATTTGCTGTGCTCTCGAGTGGTTAATATTAGAACAAAATATCTGTCATTATTTTCCAAAGAAGATGACGTCCTTTGCATTCCTTTAAGCGAAAAAAAAAAAAATGAAAATGAAAAATTTGCTGATGGTGCACTCACACACACACCCAGCTCCATGTCTGAAAGATTAGAATCCATTTTGAGATGAGCTGGTAAATTACCTCAGCATAGGAATGGTAAAAACGATTATTGATGCAGTAAGTTACCGACCTAAGGCAGGGCCACAAAGGCAGGAAATTCATAAAATACACCGCTAGCCCAGTCATTCCATCTGAGGGCTGCAGGTTTTGTGCTTTTTAGAACTAATCAGCCCCGGAATAAGAAGTGAATGAGCTGGAGGCGGAAAACCTCTTAAGGAGCCAAGAGAGCCTAAACAAACTTGGTAGCTAATGTTACCAGTTACTAGCCTAACCCAGTTATTAATTAGCTAATGTTACCAGTTAGTTACTAGTTTGTTTGGGGCTCTCTTGGCTCCTTTAAGAGGTTTTCCACCTCCAGCTCAGTTACTTCCTATTCCGGGGCTGATGAGTGCTATAAAGCACAAAACTGCAGTTTTCGGATGGAATAACTGAGCTTGCGGTGCATTTTATGTACAATAATTATTGGTTTATTTTTTTTCTTTTCCGTTCTTCTTCATGTCATTTAGAAAAAAATTTAAATATTTCGTTATTTTATATCGCCACCTAAGAGCAACACTAAGACGTCTATTCCCAGGAATCCTATTGTCGCTTTGAGGCAACGATATTGATTCAGGCCCGCAAAAATCATTTTAAACATGCCCCTCTATAAGAAAACGGTTGGGGCACCACTGTTCGACACTGAGAAATTATTGGTAATACCCCGGGGTCGCAAAATTTAATTTTAAAAATAGCAACGCCAGGTCGCCAATTCTATCCCATATTCTTGAGACAGATTTCCATTCTTTCCTCCACACCTGGAACTGAATCTCAGGAGGTACCATATCAGCGTCTTACTCATAATCTCTCAAATTTGACACCACTGGCGATTACTCCACCGTTAATCCCATTACAGAAAGTGCCGTTAATCATCTGTTTTTGAGCAAGAGGAGGCTTCTTTACAGCAAATTAATCCTCGGAAACAATTGACTTACGATTCGATCTCGGAACAAGTTGCTTCCAGCCGATATAAATTGAGCTGGGGTCTTCCGGGAACTGCATTAGCATTCAGTTGAGGTTCTGGCGGTAAGGTGCATCTGCTATGTAGGCGCGTGTTTGTACAATGTAGTTACCTGTTGTGTTCGCACTTTCCATCGAACGATTGCAGAATATGAATTATAATCTACCGGATGGTACTTCGTAAAGCTGCATTTTCCTACCCAGTTTGATGTACTCCTGCATATCAGTGCACTATTACAGTTCGACTCGTTTATAAAGAGTGCAAAAGAACTGCTTTTTATGACCGAGTGCTCGTAAAAACCAATTCATGAAAAAAAGTCGTAAAATTTCATGCATACTTGATTTTTTAGTGTTACTCTTTAAACGCGAGTTTTTCAACCATAGATTTTAACATTGTTCCAACTAAGTAACCCCGTTAAATACGAGCGCTCGCTATAAACGAGTTCAATGGTATTTTTTCATCCATTTTCGAGATGTCACCCATTTTCAATTATCAGAAACTAAATTTAATGGCAATTTCAAAATCTTAGCACTTCAAAAAAAAAAAAGTAATATCATTATAAACATAATAAAGTCGATGCATTGCACTATTTGCTGAAAGCTAAACTTGAATAACTAAAAACAGAGCTCCACGAACAAACATTAAAATAAGTAAGGTATTTAAAAAGACATTTTCTTTCAGTATTCGAAATAATTCTCAATACCGATCAAATAAAAAAAAATTTTTTATGTCTTTATAAGCTCAATGAAACAATAAATTCGTCGATACATGAGTTTCTGAAAGCGCGATATCAAGAACTAAAAAAGAAGTTCCGCGAAAAAAATTTAAATGATTACTTTTTGTAAAGATTTTTTTTTTATTTCTGTCATTTTTCGAAATAGTTGCTAATTGTGCCCAAATCAAAATCAATCAGTTTTAGAGCACTATTCCGACCTTTGAGCTTTTTACATTAATATGCATATATTAATTTATAACAATGCATAAAGTGACCTATTTTCATGAAGATTGCAGCTAAAAGCTTTTTGAAAAACTAAATAAAGGATTAGAGTCCAACATCACAGTAAGAAAGAATTTAAAAACTTTTAATACTAACATGCATTTACAGAAAATTTATGCCTGTTATTTTTTTGTAAAAAGTTCATTAACAACTGTTATTTTACGTATATTCTTTTTAGCATATGTTTTTAAATGTTGACACGTGTCACGTTTGGGGCATGCACGTAGGTCCCGTATGCGACTCGTGAAACATAAACAACATTTTACCATGAACCAGACCCCCCCCCCCCCCCCCATCTCAGTTAAAGTAATTTTTGGTAAAGTGACTTGAAAAATGACAACTGCAAAAACAGCATCAAATTAACCATGAAGAGCTGTGTACTAAAAGTCTAAAAGCTCCTTTAATTTGTCCTCTGCGAGCCTTAAATCATTTTATTGAATAAAAAATTGTAAATTGGAGATATTTTTTCTACTCCCAACACATATCAGCGAAAGTATTCATTAAATTTCAAGATGCTCCTGGTAAAAAATTCCCATGGTTCCTTTATATTTATAAAAAAAGAAAAAAATACTTAAGAAACCTACTTAAACGAGCTTACACAATTCTTCCCAACGAAAGCTCCAGAAAAAATTCCTCACTTGTTGGTCCATTGTGTTTTAAAAATGTTTTTCTGTTATGCAGAGTTTCCTTTAAGTATGTCTCCACTTCGATTGATGCAAGTGCTTTGTTATGTAAGTCCTTTTTTTGGGGGCATCGGCTGCGTTTTGAAGAAGATTAAGTGGAAGAAAGTGTTGCATCTAAAAATATGTCGTTTCGAAACGAAAATATTTGCAGCAAAGTCTTGATTTTTATCCTAAAACAATGATTTTTCTATTGAACTGAAAATTAGACTATCTTCGGGTCTTTACAACTTGGTATTGTACCTTTTTTTTTTTTCAAATTTAAACCTGAATTTTTTGAATGTCAATTGCAGAAGCTGTCGATGTTTTTTCTTTCCTTCTTTCCTTTTGAAGTCCACTTTCTCGTAAAAGGAAGAAAAAGAAGACATAATGAAAGAAGGTTTAACACATCTTAAAATATCGCTAAAAAGAAGAAAATGTGAACGAAATCTTATGGTTTGTTACTACAGTCAAACCTGTACACCGAATTTAACGGAACAAAAGAAAAATTCGAGATAAGGAGGTTTCTAGTTACAGAGGTTTTTATAAAGTTATAAAAAGCAGCAGTAGGAACAAAGTCAAAGATAAATAACAAATAAATACGTTTGTGCTTGAAAATTAAATAAATGAATTACCAACGTTTTGATGCACAAAAATCGCAAATTACTACAGACACGTGTTTCGGTGTTACAAGGAACACCTTTTTCAATGCAAAGAAGAGTGAGCTTTTGAATGAAAAGTTATCCGAGGAAAGACAACAGTTACCTTTCTTCGGAAGGCTTTTCAGTCAAAAGCTCACACTCCTTTGCACTGAAGAAGTTGTTCCTTGTAACACCGAAACACGTGTATGTAGTAATTTGCAATTTTTGTGCATCAAAACGTCGGTAATTCATTCATTTAATCAAAGCTAAAGAGTTTACAGATTTTTCTTTTACTGAAAACTTTACTGTATGACTTGTTGTGATCATTTTGCTAATTTTAATGAATAAATTGGTATCATGTTTATGCATATCTACACAAGAACGAAAATGTTCATGATTGTACATTAAACCCAGAAACACAACAAAACGATCGTTTTCCATGATTCGAAAGAAAAACTCATGAATTTTTCACTGTTCAACAATACACCTTGCTCCCAGTTTTCAAGTGGATGGAATTACTAGAAGCTTGCTCCTGCTACATTGCTTTCCCTGGGCTTGATGTCTCAAAACTTGGCGGATTCAATGATGGCTAATATTAGAAATAAGGGATTTTTGTCTCCAAGTTCAGCAGTTTGTTGATCTCTAGGTATCAAATTTGTAAAGTACAGTGTAGCCGAAATTCAAGATGCAGAGGTTTTCGGGAAAATTTATTGGTGGTAAACATGGTGGAAAACATTGAATTTATGAAAATTTATGCTATAAATGCAGGGAAAATGAAAAACGACATAGAGAAGTTTTCGAGATAGGTAGGTTCGACCCTATGTCTCACTCCACATTTTCAACGTTATTTCAGACTTGAATCATTGCTTATATATTCAGTAAATTACCGCCCATTAGCCAGGGCTAAAGCAGAAATACGTGAAATACACCGCCAGCTCAGTCATTTCCAGCCGAGGACTGCAGTTTCGTGCTTATTAGCACTCATCAGCCCGGCATAGGAAAGTGACTGAGCTGGAGATGGAAAACCTCTTAAGGAAGCCAAGAGTGCGAAACAAACTGGTAGCTAATATAGAATTAGCAGACCAGACGAGTGACCGAAGCAATGGTTCGCGTTCAATCTGGCGGTGTATTTCATGTATTTCTGCTTTAGCCCCGGCTAATGGACGGTAATTTACAGAATATACCATGCCTCTCCTTCAATCTTCGAATTGAACCGAACCATTGTTTCGGTCACTCGTCTGGTCTGTTCTAGTTCTATATTATATACTAGTTTGTTTGGCAGTCTTGGCTTCCTTAAGAGGTTTTCCATCTCCAGCTCAGTCACTTTCCTATGCCGAGCTGATGAGTGCTAATAAGCACGAAACTGCAGTCCTCGGCTGGAAATGACTGAGCTGGCGGTGTATTTCACTCACTGCTTATATGTTCTACATGCAAGGAACTTTTGATCCCGGGAGGACACATCATTGTACCGAGGGGCGGATTCAGGGGAGGGTCGAAGGGTCAGCTGACCACCCTGTGACAAGAATTTTATCACGATTTTTATTTATTATGCTTAAATTTTTTAGGTCCGAAAAAATATCAATGGAATCAATGCTAACCCTTTTTCGGCTTGGTTCTGTAAGGTATTTCTTATCTCGTCGTAATTCAAAGGATTGACTGAGTAATGAGTTTTTTGTTCTTGAGTTTTTGTTTATTTTCAAAAGAACAATAATCTCTGAGGAGCTTAAATTTTTTTCAGAGCACTCTTCCACCTCAAACTACATGTGTGTGTCCGCTATTTCTAACTATTTTATTCCTGTAATATCATATTCTCAAAGCTTACGGTAATGTGACCAGCCTGTCTGATTGAAAAAATATAATATTTGAAGAAAATGTGAGTGAATATGATCCATGGCACAGGCTTTGGCAGTGAAAAACTTAAGGGGGGGGGGGATTTGAATGCGTTTTGATCTTCTTTGGGTAGATGATGCTCCAAAATGAAGGAGTGCGCTATCACTCTTGGGGAATGGGCAGTGTTGCTTACCTGATACTTTTTAAAGTGGGAAATATAACGCCGACCATTGAAACTTGCCCCCCCCCCCTTAATAAAAATATATCGATCCGCTGTACCTGAAATATTTTGTATTCAAAAGTCTGTTTAAGGATCAATACGTGGCAATTTTAGCCTTTAAAGTTGACAGAAATTAAAAAAGGTGTATATTACAGAGAACTGTTTGGCTCCAAGGGTGAAGAATCAAGAGGATCAAGGAAGTCTTCCAAGGGTCCCTCTTTAGAACTTTACTGTCGATATAGCTCCAAAGAGGGAGCTTGAAGAACAAAATGATACCGATACAGATGTGTTGTACTATGCCGTACGCGAAAGGTCCTTCCAAAAAGAAGAAAAGTTTGAACAGATCAGCTTGCACTGACAATTCTTAAATTTCACTGAATGTGTAGTTTTCCACTGAAATAGAGCATAACGCTCAAAAAGCCGAATCGACTGCTGAAAGCTGCCATTTTGGTAATAGGCGAATCGACGTAATTTGTTCTGGGAATCCAGTTTTCCTCGTGACTATCGTCTTCACTCCGAACTTCTTTTAAAGCTATCTCGGGATTTATTTTCCATTTAATTGGAAAATAAGCTTATACCTAGTCATTCTAAATGCCACGCGCCGCTGAACTGTGGAATGCTGGAAAAAAAAGAAGAAATGGCGCTTCTGAACTGTCTTTCGTGACGAAATGTCGATGTCGCTTTTTTATTGGACAAGGGCTGACGCCCGGTTTCCAAATCCCACCTTTCATATTTTCGTGACAAGGAATGAAAATAATAAATAATAGAGGAAAGCCCGTGTGCGTGGCGGCCAATGGCGTCACGGAAGCTCCCTATGATAATGCCATTTCTTTCCTTTTGTAATGGGTGCAGGATTTGAATGGCATTAACATTTCGCATGACTTAATGGGCATCCGCTTTTCGCGTGATGCCACGCAACGGTCGGCGATTTCCCAGCGCCATTCTATTTGCGTGGCGAGAACCCGGCCATGCGTGTCCGGCACTCGTCCGGCCAATGGGAAGCGTCCGGGAGTGGCCCGACCACGAGAATAAATGTCGTCACACTCCACTAATAATGGCCGCAATCATAATGAACAATAATAATGGCCTCGCGGGAACGGAACAAAGGGGGAAGCCGGAAAAAGCCCGCGCTCGATTCCGAAGGATAATTACCCTTTGTTTGTTTGTGGAGAGAGATGTTCGCTCACCCCCTTTCGCCTCCCCCAATTATGAAATTCTATCGAGTCACGCACAGGTGGAAGAAGAAATATCGCTCTCAAACGAGCTGCACATGATTGAATCGCATTTAGTATGCAAACGAGTCAATCGAAAAAACCTCCGGTACATGTCCCTGCCAATCTGGGAGCGCACGAGATATCGGAACTCCTTCCCGCCCTCTACCCCTCCCGGACCCTAATGGTGGGGAGGAACACGATCGAATTTCGTTACCGCACACCGGCTCGTGTGCAAAAGTTTTAATTAGAGCCGAGGTTGATGAATCAAGAGGCGACAATTGGAGACCATTACAAACTATTGGTCTCTTTGTCCCTCCCCATTCGCTTTTTGTGTCATTGATTTCCACTGCACAGTCGAAATGAAAGTCAACTCAAAACGGGTCTATGTTATTTCAGTGATTTGTCCACCACTAGGTTGGCAACCATGGCTAATGACAGCTATTGCGTCAAAGCAGTTTTGAGCGTTCCAGACCTATGGAACCTTGGCATTCTGGATCTTGTTAGATTTCAAATATTTATCAAAAATATGTGTTTAAACTACGGGATTTTCGAACAAAATTTAATAATAGGACTAAGAGGAATGTCTAAAAGAATTTAAAAAAATTTTTTTAGGAAGCCTTTGAACATTCCCAACTGAAAACAAATCCATCACCGAAATGTTATTTCAGTAATTTGTCCAACATCAGATCACAGCCGATGAAACTATTTCGTCGTAGGACAACACTGCTTATTCATAGAAGTTGTAGCAAATGGTTCCATACATATCTACGCGAACAACAGGGAATCGGATGACCAACAAATTTGTCACATTGACTATACCAGAGACGTTGTAAAGGAAGACGTAATGAACAAAAATCTCCATTAGGTGTTTTTAACATTGAAAAACTGAAAATTTAACAAAGTAAATTGCTAACGTAGAATGGGTTAAACAATTGGAAAATTTATCATTCAGTTAAAACCACTGAATATTTTTGCCTTAACCCCGTTCGTGTGATGCAAGAGGGGACTTTCCTGATCTGTCTGACCACCAGTCAAGTAGTGTATTTTCAGACACTAATCCGTTAATTTATCCGGATTTTTCATCTTTTCTACTTTAGTACTTCTAAAACATGTCTTTAGCAATCCAAGAGAGATTAGGATTGTAAATACAGAATTTATTGCTAGTTGTTTGAGCATGAAAAACTGAACAAACTAACTTGGGTGTTATTGGGGGTATTATGTATGGGGCGAATGCTTCTTGAAGTTTAAATTAAAAGAAGAGTGGGTGACAGTGAATGACTCTTAAGCTAACTTAGTTTTGATATCGGATCAAATAGAGAACCTGAAACTTTTTACTTCCTTTTACAAAAAAGGAAGTATTGTATTCGCGAAAAAATTTTCACTCAAAAATCGACCTTAATTTCCATTTTACTCAACCCCCAATAATTAATAAGTTTTTTTTTCGACTGGACCACACGTGGATATATGCCTAGGAACGTACAGACACCCGAAATATCCGTTTTGACGATTCCCGAGTTAATTACAACGAGTTTTCTCGTGACGTATGTATGTGCGTATGTATGTCGCATAACTCAAGAACGGTATGTCCTAGGAAGTTGAAAATTGGTATGTAGACTCCTAGTGAGGTCTAGCTGTGCACTTCCCCTTTTGGTTGCATTCGGGTGTTTTTGAAGGGGTCTTTTGCCCCTTTTTTGGGGGAAATAATAGTTAATTTCGACGTAAACTCAAGTGGTGCTATAATTTGGCGGACACTTGGCGACATATCGCCAGTCTTTTGATCGCCAAGGTTTGTCGCCAATTTGGCGATTTTTTTAAAATCTGATTTCAATTTAGCCACTGTAGGTGATATTTAGAGAGTAAACTATTAAATCACATTAAAATTGCCAGTAATGGGCAAATGACATTAAATTGGGGGTAAAAGGAAGTCAGGAATGGTTCCAACAGTTATGAAATTTTCTCACTGCGTTCTACTAATCCCTGGTGATGATGAAACGAAAAGTCGAACTCAAGTTCAGAACAAGAAGAAAAACGCTCAAGAGTTTTGCAAATCTACTGAGGTTGATTGAAACACACGGGGCCGTGGTAGCCTGATCGGTAAGGCATTGGACTCGGGGCCGGAGGGTCTCGGGTTCGATCCTCGCTGGTCGAAGACCCACCGTCGTCATTAAAGGGGACTGGGCGACGTTAAATATGCTCGTGGTCTCAATGTCCTCCAAGTGAAACGATACCTCTGGGGGTGCTAGCACCAGGTAGCTATTAGCTCTTGGACTAGTTCTAAATTCTCATTAACTGTTCGATCCGGTGATGGTGCTGCCATCTATCGGTATATAAAATAATGGAGGCAAGGCACTTAGTATGCAGTCCTCGACATAAATACAGTTGAAGTCAGTTGTGACTCTGAATAGGAATAGGAATAGGATTGAAACACACTTAGCCGAAGTAATTTAACCCTTCGGAAAGGAATTGAGCCCATCAAGGCAGTGCTTTGCGTTGCTCGTGAAGGATTTTCATAAAGGAAACATATAACAATTTTCATAATGGAGCAGAAAAGAAAACTAATATTTTATCTCCATTCTAACATTGATCGGTGATTATCTCCGTGTCGGTGCTTATCTTCAAAATGTGAATTTTTAAATGAAATAAACGTTTTAGCAATTAAAAAACGCCAACTCTTATACAGTAGACTCTCGTTTTACGCGGGGGGTTACGTTCCATGGAAATGCCGCGTAAATCAAAACCGCGTAAATTGAGACCTAATAATAGTGTTAAAATAGGGGCTAGGTTCCATAGATGGAAAAAAATATTTCATTCTATTAATGACTAATTTTATAATAAGTTTAATGTGTACTTACATCGATATATATGCACAATATGCATAAAGAATACATAAATTAATTTTGTGTATGTAAAAATAAGCTGATTATGATAGTATTTTGGCAGCCATTAAGAATTTTTCTCTGTAGTTCTTTGCAGAGCATTAACGCATCTATTATCACTTGCGCCATTTCCATGATAGAATCTTCCTTCACTAAAAAATCAGAAATCGTCTGCAGTTGTCAAAGTATGGCTCAAAATTTTCAGTGTGAACGTTTTTGGTATTGTGTCATGGGATGTTGGTATCCTCGTTGCTTTTGTCCTCCTTCGTCACTCCTAAAAGCTCTTCTTCCAGTGAGTTCTGGACTGTGAGAGTTGAATAACTTTACTTCTAGGGAGAGCTCTGGAACCAATCGCATAAAATATCTGCAGTGGCCCAAGCTCGATTATTAGCAAGCCAAAATACAGTTTACTACGTGTAATTTGAAATCTTTAAGAGTTTGGATTTTGAAAGAGGGGAACATTTTATTTGTTTGCATTGCCGCATCCGCGTAAAACTGAAACTCATCCGCTTAAAATAAAATAAAGGTGCCAACTCTTAAACCGCGCATAATCGAAACCGCGTAAAATAAACCCGTGTAAAACGAGGATCTACTGTAATTGTTTCCCCTACCGGTATCATCCTGTAAAACGTTCTTTCCGGTTTAATGCCTTTTTCAGAAAAAAGCAAACTTTAAGTAAAATGCTACATTTTACTTAACTTTTTAAACGATGAAAGAACACCGATTTAAGTCATTTTTTTTAAATATTCAACTTAAAGAAATTATTTAAAAAATGGTCAGATTCTATGTTTTTATGCATGCTCTTTCAGAAAAAAATACTTTTAAAATTTTGGAAACGACCCCATTGTAACCAATCGAATTTGGTTACCTCCATATCAGTGCTTATTTCATTACAACTGTGAATTTGGAAAATGAAATGAACGTTTAAGCATTTTCAAAATGCCTGCTCTTTTCCAGTTATCTCCCTGTTAAAGGTTCTTTCCGGTCTTGGGTCTTTTTCAGAAAAAAAGCAAACTTTAAGCAAAAATGCTGTATTTTCCTCTTAAAAATACCTTAAGTTAACAATTGCATTGCACTGACTATATAAACTAGGCAACTCAACTGTAAAATTGGAATTTGAATTTCACTATGTCGATGTTCATCTCCAAAAATGTGAGTTTGGAAAATGAAATAAACACCTAAGCGTTTCAAAAATGCAAAGTCCTGTCCAGTGTATCTCCCTGTAAAAGGTTCTTTCCGGTTTAAAGACCCTATAGGAAAAAAGCAAACTTTAAGTAAAATGCTTTATTTTCGCCGTAAATTAGATTGTCATAAATTAATGTACTGCGCTGACTAGATAAATTAGGCAACTCAACTGTAAAATTGAAATTTGATTATCTCCATATTGGTGCTTATCTCCAAAATGCGAATTTGGAAATAAAATAAACGCTTAAGCATTAAAAAAACCTCAAACGCGTTTCCAATGTAAAAGGATCTTTCCGGGTTAGTGCCTTTTTCAGAAAAAAGCAAACTTTAAATAAAAAAGCTATAATTTTTCCGTAAATTAAAATCATCAACAACTGCATTGAACTGACTTTGTAAGCTAGGCGCGATGTTTTGTAGATTGGGACAAGAAGCTGGCAATCTTGTGGGAAAAATGTATCCGCCTCCAAACGTGCTGCTGACTCTAATAAGATTGTTCCTACGACAAATAATGCTCCCCGCTGAGTCATTGAGATTCGTCTACAGGCAACCGTCTCTGATATTATGATTAACAGCATGTACTGTTAAGTATCTGTCCAACACCGTGTTTAGAAAAATTGATTAATCAATGTTTTAAGCGATAACATGCAATATGTACAAATAGAAAAAGGAATGCTCAAATTACGAACGATTTTATCAGTTATTAGTGGTACCCGCACGGCTTTGCCCGTAATAGAAAAATTAAAAGATCTTTTGGTTCGCCTGTATATTTACAAATAATATATGGTAAATTTTCTCGCCAATTTGCTTGTACCCATGTTACGGTTCCACGTTATGATAATTTCGTCTCTCGCCAATTGGCTTGTGCCCATGTTACGGTTCCACGTTATGATAATTTCGTAATTTACTCGTCCATCTTATGATAGTTTTGTTCTTAAAATTGGAATAGAAAAAGTACCGCATCGAATTTTCAAAAAATCGCTAAGAGGTGCACACCCTCATGCTACAAACTAACTTTGTGACAAATTCCATGAAAATCGGCCGAACGGACTAGGCGCTAAACGCGTCACAGAGATCCTGACAGACAGACAAAGATCCGGACAGAGAGAGATCCTGTCAGACAGAGAGACTTTCAGCTTTATTATTAGTAATAATAATAAAGATAACCGCAAGTTTATCATTTGAGTTAGTATTTTTATGCGGTTTATCATAGTAGCTCATACGTATATAGGATAGTTGCACTTGATATGTCGCACCCTAGCAAAAAAAGTGACGCAACTCAAATAAACAGCATTGGAGAATCAATGTGCTACACATACAACAGTAGTTTTTAGCGATTTCGTCTCAAAACGTGCAAAAAAATTACAATGTGATGTTTCCCGGTTAGGTTTTGCAGTCTGCATTAATAATCCACACTTAGAGTTCGAACATTTTTCTTCCATATTAAGAACGTTCAATGATATGTTATTGCTAATTATACAGTTTTTACGCCCCCACTCACCAGTTATGAAAGCTAACTTTGTGCGAGTTTTGAGGCATAAAAGCGCATTAAATTTCGATTTTAAATCAATAGCTAAGTACGTTTTCCCCCAAATTTTGAGTTGTGTCACTTTTCCTGCCGGTCTACGATACATCACGCAATAATGCGACAATCATTTGAACTGTTGAACATAAAACCAGCTCAAACCACTTGATAAAAATTTCGTAAGAGAGACAAAAACAATCAGTGATTAAGTTATTTAAGAAAATGATAGCAGTTTTCGACCTGATTCAGCAAGATGCATTCCAAATCACTGCATCATGACAGCGTCTTCCAAGGAGTATCAAATTATAAAATAAAAGAACCTTTAAAAAATAATCGATTGAGCTGGTTTTATACTGAATTCTTGGTTTAAAGTTCAACGCGCTAAACCGTAGAGTATTTAAAAAAAACTAATCTATTTTTTCTTCAATAGATATTTTTTTAAGCAGAAAGTTATTTGTCACATAATTCTAATGTTTATTTTCCTACGGCAAAGATAATTACTGGTTTATAAAGAATTAATATTTTTTATTATACTAAAAATTAATACTTTTCTCTATGCTAGGGTAAGCCTTTATAAATACCGAAACATTTCAAAATTAAAAGCGAGAAAAAAAAAAGCAACGTCTTAGTAGTCACAAAAGTTGTTCTGCTGAGATCAGAAACGTTTATAAAACACTACTTCTATAAACAGTGCCGATTAGGAAGCACAAGACAAGTTAACACACTCGACGGACTCGCGGAGTGTTAAAAGCAAGCTGAACAGAACTCATACATATTTTCTTAAGTACAAATGAGTGTCTAAATCAATATCACTGACTTACGAGAAAAGTTTGAAAGATTTACAAGGAAATTGGCATGAAAAGTAAAAGTTTTAAAAGGAAAAATATTGTTTAAATGCTTCAGTTGATTTGTTGCCAAACATGTCATTAGCACCAGTATTTCCAAACGTTGTCAATTTTTCCAAGAAATCAAATCCTGATGATTGGATTAACCCTGTTTTGTCACTTCTCTTGCAACGTGACCTTTCCCATTTTTTAGCTACTGATTCGTATAGTAAATTCGGGACTTAGTTTCACATCAACAGATTGCGGGAATTTCTGAAACACTGTTCAAAATTTTATCGTGGATCTCGAAGTTTGGAATGTCGTCTAACATGGTTAGCCATATTACGAAGTTCCTTTAAATATTTCGCGATTGTATGAAGTGAAAGATTTTGCATAAATGTATAATTTGAGCAACAAAAGAAAGATTGTTTCGTACAAATTTTGATCTGATTCTAGTGCAGAGCATTGGTTCTTCTAAATGTGTGAAAATGGTTGTATAAAGTAAAAGGTTGTATAAAGTGTATTTGCAAAAAATGCATAATTTGAGCTGCCTACGTAAAATCATTTCGTACATATTTCTGATCTGGTTCTGGTGCAGAGCAGCAGTTTTCTATGAGTTTTACGGCTGTATGAAATAAAAAAATTTGCAAAAAATACGCAATTTGACCTGCCCACGAGAGATTATTTCAGATTTCTGATCTGGTTCGAGTGCAGAGTAGCATCGTTTAGCAGCAAATGAGCAAAAGGAATGACAAACTCTTGCTAACTTTAAACTAAAATTAAATTTGTATGTTAAAATAATTACAATTTGTCAGAAGGTTGGTATTTAATTTTCATGAATTTTCTGAGTTCATATATTTTCTCTTCTAAAGATATTTTTGAAACACTCAGAAAGTTTTTATTTTGCCATGTTCCTTCCTTTGCCATTTACTAGTATTTTAATGATTTTAAGGAAGGCATGCAGGGTTCGGAGTTGCTCCGAAACTGGTGAAACTCCGCGGCTCCGTGAAGAAGTTCTTTTGCTCCGTATTTCTCGACCGAAAGTTTTCAAGCTGAATTTTTTTTGTATTTTATCATAACAAACATGTAAATATAGGAAGTTAAAGATGCTTATACTCAAAGAATGGAAAAATGTTAAAGGCTGTTTTATTAATTTCAAAATAATTATTTTATACTCGCGCCTAAAATTATTTTTAAGCTATAAAACAATTTTAGATAGGTGGTTTTAGTTATTTTTATTGATTATTATACAAAATACCTAGCTGCTCCTCAAAATTTTAAATTGCTCCTCAAATTTTTTCTCTAAGTTTGGCAACCCTGTGTTAAGTCACATAGCGAATTAACTGCTATGCAATTATTCCCGCTGATATCATTCAACAAGTAAGAAAGAATGGAAAATATACCAAGCATTACTTCTCAAAACACGTTCCAAACTGCATCTTTCCGATCCTTCATTAGCTCATCCAAGTGATCTCTTTCGACGATCATTTTCTTCAATTGTAAGATATCCATTTTCAATAGACTACTGTTTCAAGCAAGTTTTAAGCAATTCATCATAAAACTCCAATTTTTACTTTTATTTCAAACCTGATAAAATACCACTATAGTAGATAACATTTGATGATAAACCTGTGAAATTTACATTATTCTTTTATGAAGAAATGAGCTGTTGGCAGCGACTCTCTTCGGATGTCTCATGACTAGAAAAAGTTTCACTACGGTGCCCATTATAACTCATCACTGGACCAATTGAAATAAAATAAAAAAAAAAAGAAAAAAAAAACAGAATGATTTTGTTAGTTAATAAGTTTTTTCCTGTAACAACGTCGAGTTTCACTTATTTAATTTATTTTTCAACGTTTTACAGCTCTTAAAAGTCAAAATACCGGTTTCTCATCAAAAAATTTTGATATTTTAAAATACGTTACAATTTTTAAAATAATAACAATCATGTTATCTGAAAAACTTAATAACTAATAAGATCTTCGGTCATTTGAGCTTTTTCATTTTAAATGATCTAGTGATTAGTTTTTGAATGGCACTGGAACGAAACTTTTTTTTTTTTGTGTGTGTGTGTGTGTGTGTGTGTGTGTGTCTTGACACGTTCATGGAGGCTAGCTGTCAATAGTTCATTTCATCACAAATATTAAAGGAAATTTCACAGATAAGTCTTCAAAGGTTACGTGACTATGAAGTATTTATAGGAAAAAATATAGATTAATTGCGGCGTGAAAACCAATTTTCAAAAATGTGCTTTTTCTGCTGTTTTGAATTAATTTTTATTCTCCCTTTAAATTTATTTTATTTTCTTCACTACGCAGTTTCTGGTTGATTAAAGAGTAATTATGTAACAACATTCAGAAAGTTGTTTAGATTAAATATTGTTTTTTCTTAAAGTAAACCATTATGCAAATATTTGTGATGGAATTCGCGTAATTATTCAATGCATGTAAAGTTATTTTGCAAAAAAAAAAAAAAAAAAAAAAACCTCTTACATGATAGAAGTTAGGGTTTGTAAATTCAGATTTAGACAATATTTATAATAATCATATTTTATACTTTAAGCAATAGACAAATATTCAGGTAAGTTGACTCAGAGGGAACAGAATTTACTTTTTGAAATTTAGCTCTTTATAAACACAACAGAAAAATTTCATTTGAGTGCCAGTTATAAAGAATTATACAAAATAACGGTTTCCTGCAAAAGGTTTTAAAAATTCGCATGATTTTAATATCAAGAAAGTTCAGTTTAACAAATTTTGACCTAATGAATGTTTCAAAATAACAAACAAATTTCACGTTCAAATTACTTTTTAATCTTTTGCGAGTGCATGACCACAAAATTACAATATTTTTCTGTGAGCACTTCAATTATTTTCCTTTAGTCCCCCTCCATCTCTTTTTTTTCTTCGTTTTGTTTTACATTTTTATCTTCCTACATTTCTGATGCAGCTCTGAACAGTTTAGTTCACGGTGGACCTAAGAGCTGCTTCAATCAAGTCAACAACGTTACAACCGATTTTGCGGAATAGCTTGGCCGCGGAGAGATGGCGGTTGAACTCGAAGCGGAAACGGATTATTTTGTTTTGTAATTGGTAGAACCAATGAGAACACGTGATTTTTCAGCTCGCACGTTGTCGCTTATTCTACCTATTGCAAAATAAAGTGGTTCGTTTTCACCCGTTCACACTAGACGTTAAATCCCGGTTATCACAAATTTGCCATTTCAACTGTGCTTGCGTGCGGACTTAGCCTTTTTGGGCTTTCTGTTTTAAGATTTCGTGTTGCTTGTTTTAGTCTTATTATACAGCAAATTAATAATTGCGATTACAATATTTTCACAGTGATTTCGCGATGTATTATATGAATAACTGATAATCTTTATAATGTAAAGAGAAAAATGACCCTTCAATATTTATTGATTTGGAAATATTTATCTTTATACATAAATGGCTACTTCTGCGTGTATGTAACTCCGGGGTAATCTTCAAAACTACCGGACCGATTTCAATCAATTTTTCACCATAGATAGCTACATTATCAGGGAGCAACTTAAGCTATAATTCATTCCTAAAAAACGTGGTTTAAAAACGTTATGATGGACAGATATCAGTCTTTTGCGGATATTTTACGTTAGGCGTAAACAGCTTAGTATTATACATTTTTATTTAGATTCATGGTTCGGCTTTGTATTAGAAGTAATGCTGCAGTTTTAGTACTCTTCTGAGGTTAAAAATTTGGCCATGAATAGGGTCTTTGTTTAATAGAAAAATCATACTCCGAATCCATTAATAATTAAGACGCAAAATTCAATCTTTACCGAGGCCTAAAAACTAAATCAGAGAAAGCTTTGTGATTTCTAATTTTTATCTGTTGCCATCTCATATTTATTAACAAATTTAAAATGTTTGTAATTAATTTTAGCAAGATTTTTGAAATCTGCAAAGTTCGCGCGCAAGCGCAGTCCGCCACTCTCCGTAGTCAGACTTTACAGTTACCCTTCAACTATTAGTATTTCAATACAAAGTGGTCAGAAATTGGGCGTGCCCTCACCTCCTTTTGTTTTCAAAATTAGGACAATTATGGTTGAATGTTTGTTATACCCAATGACTCTGAAGTCTTAAGAGTCATAAACATCAATAGAACTCCATCCATGTCGTAATACAACAGAACCCTGCGCCATGTTCTCGCAGTTATTTTGCGAGTTTCGGGGGACATGGAGATGTTTTGCCGCAAATCATCTACGAGAACACGACGCAGAGTTCAGCTGTGTTATGACTTGGATGGTGTTCTACCGATGTTTATCACTCTTAAGACTTCAAGGTAATTGTATATAACAAACATTCAACCACAACTGTCATTATGTTGAAAATAAAGTGGGGCAAGGATACTTTCGAATCACTCAAGCCAAAGCTAATTTCTTAAAAGCCATTTTTCATTGAACATTGAAGCATCTCTACATTTAGATTTCACAGGGCCATATTCAAGGAGTGGGTTTTTGGGTTTTTAGCGTTTAAATTCCCTAGGAAATTTTTCTAAACTATCGCAAAAAATGCTTTTCATTATACTTTTTTCACTCAAATATTATAAATACTATTTTTAAATCTTATTTTAAAAAGGAAGTTATTTTTATTGAAGAATTGTACTAACTCGGTACCTTAATCTGCATTATTATTATTATTTCACTTTTTGGCCGGGGCATCCGCGATGTTTCTCGCGGTGATCGTGGAGGCCCCGTATTGGCGAAGATCGTTTCTAACAAAACAATACAGCGTTTTCTTTCAGATTTTGAATATCTGACACTAAAAAACCGTAAAATTTCTTTAAACTAGAAACTGCCAAACTCGATACTTAACAGATTATGTAAGTGCCAAAAAATTATGAATTTGACAAGTATAACTTTGATTGCACGTATAGATGAGTACACGCATCTATTATTTAGGATTATTTAAAAACCAACCAATATTTAACGGGGGTGAAGTTCTGTAGTGTACACATGGAATTATTTTTCTTCATTTAATAGATACGTCATCTTTTACATTTACTCATGTTAAGGCCCTTGAAGTAGTATCCCTCGTTTAAATAACCTAGTGTTATTCAAATCAATAGGAAAAAAAGATTTTAATCAAATGTGATTGATCATATTTACTTTATTATTTTTATTTTATTTATTTTTTATTTGTATATTTTTCTTTTTGTGTTGTGATTTCATAATATAAAATGTTATGCGAGTTATAATGTTATTACTATTATAATTATTTGTATTTATTTATTTATTTATTTATTTTGAGTCAAAGAAACAAATTACTGTTTTATGTGAAATATTATACTACTTGTGCATATTGTGCTATTTTTTAAATATAAATAATATGTTGTTTAATATATATTTATGTGTTTTTACTCCAAATTATACTCATTTAATGACACTGCGGACAATGCCTTCAGCGCTCTTTAGTATTGACTTCTTACTACCATATCATATTGAACTATAATTTAGAATTTCTTAATGTTTGGGGCTGTGTTTTGCAATTTGCGTTGTATGAGTAACTAACTCTATTTAGTTTACTAATTTGTTATATATGTGTGTGTGTTTTGTTAATAAATCGTATCTTATACACATTTCTAAAACCCTACCTGAAACAAAAGTCTGGCCCTGAGATTTTAACTCGCAATTTTCTTCCCTTCCAGAACTACAAAGGGATGAATTGGAGTACATAGGATGAAGTGGTGTACTTGCCTGATCCGTCGGCCAAGGAAGAAGCGGACCCCTGCATCCCCCGGAGAGGGTCCGCCTTCTCGCCGCAACTCTCCTCCCGGAATCCCGCGGCGGGCTGTTCGGCGTCGGGCTCTTTGTCAGTGTCCCTCTCCTTGCCCGAGTCGTCGTCGTGGGATTCGGCTTTGTTGCGCGGCTCCCACGTCATCTTGTTCTCCTTTTTCAGGCGGCGACGGGCGTTCGCGAACCAAGTTGAGACCTGAGGATGGAGAGAAAAATCACGCATCACAGTCGGAAGTGGATCATATTTCTACAGTGTTTTTCAAGCAGGGATCCAGGGTCGAAAGTCGACCATTCTCGTATCAAACCATTCCGATGCTTCGTCAAACATATTTATTTGTTTTTATTGATTATAAGGGAAAAAAAATATTTTAAAATAAATTGTTGAAAAAAATAGCATTAATTATTAAAATAAATTATTGATAACAACTAATTAACTCAATTACCATAAAGAACAGGAGTTTTATGTATAAACATTGTTATAACTCAAAATTTAAAAAAAAAAAAAAAAAAGGCCAATCATTTTTAGTAGAACTGGCGTTTTTTTTTTTTTCTTTTCAATCTCGAAATGGTTTTAAACTTGGAAAATGGTCATTTGAAATAATCGGAGCTAGAGAAAATCTGGAAAAAAGTACGGCTGCTTTTGGAAAATCGATGTTGAAATGCCGGAAAGTAGACTCGTTAAGATCTAGGAGAACTAGTTCTTTTTTAAGACAATTAAAATTTAAAAAGAAAACAAAGAAAGCAAATATATATATATATATATATATATATATATATATATATATATATATATATATATATATATATATATATATATATCGGGGGAGAAATCAATAAAAAAGTAGTAGAACAACGATAATTAAGGAATTTTTTTTCTTTTTGCGGGGCAATCGTCATAAATTCTTTTAAGGAAACTATTTTGGACACATTTTTAGAGAATTGATAGTCTTTACGCGAAAAGAACGTTTTAAGAGCTCGTTATAAAAGCTTCACTTTCCTTCTCATCATCCTCGAGTTTTCAATGAGAATCTTTCGCGGATCCCCGCTCCTTGGCTCCCTTCTAAAGCTCTATAAATCACACACCCCTTTTCAATTCTCCTTGCTCTCTGCCCCAGTTAAATAAGTAAATAAACCCAATAAATAAAACCTCATTTTCTTTCTAGGGTCAGATGAATGAGTGACGTATTGAGCGCTGGTTGTGCGAAGCTGAAAGAGGGGGAGGCAAAAATGTATTTTTATTTATAAATGTATTTAAAAAGTTTACTTTCCGTATGTTTTAAACACAATTCAATGAAAAATTCTAAAAGCAAAATGCCCCTCACGACTAAAGTCCTATCCTCTCTCAGAAATGCATTGCTCCTTTTGAAGGATTCTGCAACCGTCGGAAAAATTTCGCCTTTTACGACGATTCTCTGAACTACGGGAGAAATTCATACTCAAATATTACTAAATTTTCATCGATTTGACGAAAAGTTGTAATTTGAAAGCGGCGTGTTTTTAAAAAGACGAGGGTTGTTAGAAAGGTACCCCACTTTTTTTGTTCTGAAACCTGATTGATATGAATCAAGAGCCTTTGCATGAGCTGACCTTGAAACATTGCGCGTGCATGAATTATTTTTCCCGTCTATCAATACCGTCAGTCCCTTGCAAACAGAGTTTGACCGACGTAGTATGTAGGACTCTCGTTTTTGAAATTTCAAGAAAAATTAAGGTTCGACTGAAGCATCGTAACTGCAGCAAACTTCGCAAAAATCTGGGCAACAGCTCAGGGTAAACCATTCGAAAGATGCAGACGGCTTTTAGTGACGATTTCTCACACTTGATTTCGACATTTTAGGCGAAAAACAAACTCCTGTATTTCAAGAGGCTCTTTAATCACCCCTTTGCGACTTCTGGCTGCCCCCTAAACTTAAGAGGTGATTGAAAGGTTAGTGCTGCTCCATTCGCTTCGTCGTTTTACTTAAAATTAAAATATCCGACGGGGGCACGACACTTTACACCAGTCTAACTCTGTTTGCCAGTAACTGAATGAATTGACAGGCGATAAAAAAAACTCACGCATGTGCAGAAAGGTTCAAAGTCGTCTTACGCAAATGCTCTTGACTCATATCCATGAGGATTTCAACTAAAAATATATGTACTCCAAGAGTTTGGTAACTTTACTGCAAAGCTAGAGAAAGAGTGGGTATCATAGAGGTTTTCTTTTGTCTTCTGTTGTTACTTTTTGTTATTTGTTTGTTCATATCTTAATCTGTTTTGATGTCAGAATTGTGCTTTTACCCGCCATTCGAAATAAGAAAAAAACCTTTCTAACAGCACTCGTATTTATTTCTGTAGTTCTCCGAGTACCAAGAATTGTGCGTGTAAGATGGTTTTCATAAATGAAAACCAAGCTTTTTTAAACAAAACTGGGTTACCTGCGTGAGCGTCATCTTGGTGATGATGGCCAGCATGATCTTCTCTCCCTTGGTGGGATAAGGGTTCTTCCTGTGCTCATTTAGCCAGGCTTTCAGGGTGCTGGTGGAGTCCCGGGTCACGTTCTTTCGCCGAGCTCCATTGAAGTCCAGACCGCCGTACCTATAAGGAAACGATACATTAAAACGATCTGCTAACCAAACGGCTCAAATCAAATCAAATTTCCATATTATAGATGGGAAAAAAACCTTCCTACGAAGGAATGGAAAGCGAAGTTTTATTAAGCATACGTTGCAGCCTCGGATAGGAGGGTCTTATGGAAGTCATCCCTCCCCCCCCCCTTCTTAATGACCAAATACAGTCTACAACTGCTTTTTTTACTTCCTTTAACTTTAGCACATGTGAACTCCTCCCCTTTCTGATACTTAAAGTAAGTGCAAAACTCTTTAAACTATGAAGCAAGAGGAGAGTTTTTAGAAATAATCCCTTTCAAAACTTGCCACTTACACTATAAGTTGATTTTCTGACAAAGTAAAGAAATAAATAACAGATGCTTCGATATATTTCCAAAAATAGTAATTTTCTGCGCTGAATCGACCGTAGTGCTAAGGGGATGTCCACAAATGATGTCACGATTGGTGGAGTAGGGAGCTCGTGAAATTGTGAGAGTTTGTGATAAGGAAGAGGAAGCGGGGCTTAATGTCCACCAAAAAAAGTTCAGAAGTCCTGTAATCCCCAAAACTTTCTTTTTACACTAAATAGTCTGAATTTCACCTAAAATGCTGATATTTGCTTAAAATTAAAAACAAGTGCAGGAGCTCAGCTCCCGTGAGTTCCTATGTAAGTTAGGCCTCCTTTACACGAGGTTAATTTAATTGAATCGACTTTCGAACTGACGGTTAAAGAAGTAAAAGGAATCTCCCGAGATCCTTCACACGACAGTCAGCTCATCAGGCACACCAGGTTAATGTGCCGCTATCATTCTCATCCTGATGAGTTGAATTAACTTTTTAATTGATTCAACTCAGCGGGACAGTTGCCAAGCTTTCGCCCGACACACGAGTAAAACTAGTTGAGTCAACTCGGTTCAGTTTTAACAGTGTTGTGGAGCAGCTGCTCGAATCAATCAATCAATTCGGTTTACTGGAAGAAAAGCTGATACAACTAACCACCTCGTGTGTAGGAAGCCTTAACCCCTGGGAGGGAGAAGTTACAAACGGTGTGACAACACGATTTTTTTTTTAATAAGAATATGGTTATGAAAAATAGTGACAAGTGAAGAAGGTGGGGGAGGGTTAGATGAAATGTGGCACTTTGAGAGAAGGGGGGAGAGGGGTGTCAAAAATATTGAAATAAGTGTCATATCAATTAAAGACATCCCCTAAAAGAAAAGGGGGAACATGGAAGTTCAGCATATCTGTTTGATACCTGCTTAGTAGTCCCGAAAGCATCAACAGTTAGATGGCAAGGCGACTTTTAAAAAATTTGCTTGAGTTAAATTAACACTTAAAATAAGCATTTGGGAAAAGCTAAAAAGACCTTCATTCATTTCCAGATAAATAAAGGTTGATAATCTGGCACATAAAATGTGTGACAAAGAATTACTGTTGTTTATCAGTTGAAGTTAGATTAAAAAACCGTGTCCTTTTCGGCGGAATTTGCGAAAATGTTTCATATTCCTATGCGGCAATATTTTTGTTATGAAGTCAACGAAATGTATTTTGGAGAAGAGAGGTCACAGAATTAAGTGATCGGGCTCTTTTCAAAGGACGAAAAATCGGTGAAACTATCCTTTGTTTTTTTCCAATGTTTTAATGAATTGATTAAAACGTGGTTCTCTTAAAATGTGTCTCACAGTAAAACTGAGTGAAATTTGAAGCGATATTTAGAAAAAATTCAAAAATGATTTTTCTCCCTTTAATTTTGAAATTTCTATTAATTGATTTTTCCACATGAAAGTTGTTTTATTCACTAATAACACTTCTTAATGTACACATCAGATAAAAAAAAAATAAGAAAATTTACTTAAGTCAAATGTGCCGAGTCCCCTTGGAGAAAAATATTGAATTATAGCTGTCCAAAAAAGTTTCCGCTTCTCTTTTTGCCCTCAAATAACGTCCAAAAAGTTGATGAAAGCTTAATTACAAAGTAATTCATACCTATTGATTGCAACAGTGACAATTATTTAATCTCAGACTTATTATTGGTTATGCCTAAGTTAATGATCACGTCCTTGTATTTAGGACTCGACTACTTATTGATACCATTTATTCCACCACTAAACTACTTCAACTCCCAGAACTATGATTTGTTGATTCCAGTGTGACGTCACTAGGAACAGATACATCTATGCTACGCGATAACCATAGCAACAGGAATATGTTGTTCCAGTCGCAATCGGTGTAAATTCACCATTAAAAGAACCCGAATGTTGCAAACTACTTTAAGTCAAAGTTTTGATCAATCTTGTGGCATTGAATTAGATTCAGAGTACTTTTCGTTTAATAACGGCAACCATTGCAATCCTTGATAATAAATATTTTATCGATACCTTGAGAATTAAGATTTTCCAGCGAAGGTTAGAGAACGAAAAATTAATTTCTTTAATGATCTCCTCACTGTTTGTATTAAATATGAATATTATTAAAGTAACAATTGAAATAAATAATTTCTACAAATTGCAAGGGCAAATATTCAATTAAGCTCATGAATTGCAAAATGCGGAGAGCCATATTGACTTTCTACGTAGTTATTAAAAACCCAATTAAAGTAAAATATTTCCTAAAGATCTGAAGAACTGTAGCTTACTAATTCAATAACCTGCCAATTTGGGACCAAAATACATTATTTCTTATTTACCAAATCAACAATCAAACACAGGCACTAGCCATCAAATGCGCATTCAATGATAATCATCTTGTGAGCTTTGTTTTTAATGATGATTAAGAATTTTGTAACATTGTAAATTTGAAGTAGAGCCAATAAAGAGGTTAATGAGAGATCAAGGCAAGAGTATTGTTAGCCCAATATCTATCTGGGGTTAAAGAACCACAACTCAAAAAAAAACTCGGAAAAAATAAATAAATAAAAAATTACCAAACCCAGAAAATATCAAAACTACTAACCGTATACACTTCTGAGAAACTCGTACTAAATTTCTTCTTTTTATAAAATTAATGTGGATATAATTTTATAAATAGGAGATTGTGGTGTGTCCTCTATCATTCCTGCAAGATTTCTCCTCAATATCACAAGCCACTTCATTTATTTATAAGAAAGTCTATTTTTGTCAAAAAAAAAAAAAAGAACGCCCCTGAGTACAGTCAGTATAGGATAAATGGAAAACTTAAATTGCATATCTAAACTGGCAAGGAAGGAGAAAATCGTAACTGTTTTTCATAATCTTCCAAGTGCTAAATAATGTTGCTTAAAACCAGTAATATTGTGTTAGCTCTGCTGGAAACAACTTTTTTCGCAGTGTTATCTTCAAACAGCGATGATGCCTTCACAGCAAAACTATCCAGATATCTGATTAAAGTGAAAAACCAACGTAAGCAAAGCACAAATTTTGAACAAGATGTCTTCTTTATGTTTCATTAGGTCTTCGCTCACCAATAGTTTAGTTTCAAAAAAGTTCAAATTGTGATAACACAGTTTGCTTTTTCCTCATATTTCTATTTATCCTAACTGAAACTTTGTAAAATATTATAGCACTGAATACTAGGAGTGCGATATCGATGTCGATGTTTTGGAAACATCGATGTTTTACTTTCGATGTTTTTGAACCATCGATGTTTTGGTTTCGATGTTTTTTCGATGTTTTTGCATTTTAATTGAAAATTATTATAAAGTTTGCTCCAATTTTCTCACTAGGTAATTAAGTTTACTTACGGAGTTAATTTTAAAAAAATCTTTTTTTTTTTTTTTTTTTGCACCCATTTTATAAGATCAGTTTTTCTGGGTAGAGGATGATTTTTGGGAAGATCACTACAAGATAGTAGAAGATTAACTAGAGAGTGAGGAAGAGGTCAAAGCTATTGGAAGAACCTAACACTGGTAGTCTGGTGCCAGAACTTGCAGTCTATTTTAAGGCTCCTGTTCTTAAACTAAAGGAAAATCCTATATGTTACTACGGTGAAAATTATAACTTTAAAAATTTAGAGCTGGTAAAGGTTGCTTTAAAGTATTTGATAGTGATATCAACTTCTGTTCCATCGAAAAGAGATGTTTCTCTGACTGGTGGAATAGTCTGTGAAAAGAAATGCGCTTCTGGAGGACAAAGTAAACAAACTTCTTTTTCTCCAAACTGTCAACACCAATATTCTGGGTTACTTATCGATTTCCCTCAACAAGTCGTCCCTCTATTACTTAAAATTTGTGTTTAATTATTAACTAACATTACAACACATATTTCTTGCTCTTAAAAATAATTGTTAAAATTAATTTTGTATTTTTAAAATAATTACCACAACTTTTTCTCACCATTCAACTGACGGTAAGTGCTATGATACATTTTTTCCTTGATTCTTTTAGGATGTAAATTTACTTTTAGTTTCATTCAGTTTGAAAATATTTCGTTATTACTATAACTAGTTTGTATTAATCAGTGCTTGTCTTATTATCAATTTTTGTGTTACTATAATACCAAGATGCTGCGAAATTATTCTTATTAAATTATGTTCATGATTTGATGTTCAGTATTTTCAACATATTTTTCGGGTACGTATTCTTTTGCATTGCTTACCTTAGTGTAGTATATTCAAAAATGTATGTTATACATTGATAAAAAGATTGATGTTTGGAAGCATCGATGTTTTTTGGTCGATGTATCAATACCACCGATGTTTAAATTTCTAGCATCGATGTTTTGAAACATCGATATTTTGCCATCGATGTCACACCTCTACTGAATACTGATTATTTCAAACGCATTTTTCTTTTTGTTAAAAAATTGGAAAAACCATCACATTCAAATTTATCTTTAAAACTGAAACTGCACGTCATAGAGGTTGCATTTAAAAGCACAAAGAGTACACACACACACACACACACACACACACACACACACACACACACACACACACACACATATATATATATATATATATATATATATATATATATATATATATATATACATAGTTTCAAGTAAAAAACAATTTTTTCATTCAAGTTTTACGGAGCTAAGAATGACATGCCCTTCTAAGATATAATAAAAAGCCATTTTCTTTTCAAAAGAATTCTTTTACAAGAGAACTTGGAAATTCAAAATGACTTTTTTTCATATCATTTTTATTGCCGCATTTATGGAAAACGTTACTGCAATTCATTTTTAAGTGGGCACGATACCGCCAAACCCATCAATGCTTCCACTTACACTAAGTATTATTCCCCTCATTTTCGTAATCGCGTGCTCATTCGATGTCATTACTTCATCATTAAAAATTATTGCTTTTCAAATGATCCGTCGAAACACCATGTGTGTGCTATATCTGTTCACTGTCGCTCGTCAAATTATTTCGCGAAAGATGTCCTCCGCATAAATTTAAACAAGAAGTTCGTCCAGAACAAAGCAAACCCTATCTGTCTGCATACCAACATCGATTACTATCAGCAATATATCTGTCCCAATTAGCTAACGATCCAAAATATTGTAACAATACCTTCCACCAAATTAAACCAATTTTTGACTGTCACAGAGCTCAGTTATTTGCTATAAACACAATACCAAATTCTCTTTTTAGAGCAGTTAGATAGTGTGTTTTAGTAAATTCCAACTAAAAATGATACTTAAATAGAGACATGTAAAGTTCAAAAACTTGTTTTTCCTATATGTAGGGAAACAAACGTAAAGAAATTTATTGCAGAACTGAATTACAGAAAAAAAATATATAAAATTTTGAGTATGAATCGGTGAGAAAGTAAATAAAAAAGTGTAAACAATTACACAAAACGCTTTACACACTTAACTTCAAACAGGAAGTATAATACTGTGTTCAAAAATAAAAAATGTTCGTTTTTTGATTGTTGCCAAAATAATGACAAAAATACTAACTTTAAATGGAAAAAAAAACTTCCTCTTTGTAAGCATACGAATAAAGAATAAAATCCCTTGCTTGTATTTCTTTTGTATCAAAAATAAAGAGCTTTGAATTTACTAAATCAATCGTCATTTCGCTTTTTGTTATGATTTTTTTTCCACTTCTTGAAAAAAAATAAAATGACTTCATGAAGCTCAGTAATTTTCTCAGTATTTTCGTAGCAAAAATAAGTTTCGTATTTTCAGTTTCTTTTGATGAAAAGACTTTAAAAGACGTTAAAATACTTCAGTATGTAATTAACAACTTTGGCTCCTGGACTAGTTCAGTTGAGTCGAAAAAGAAAAGGAAGAAACGAAACGTTTCTTGTAAAACAAAAACACTTTTCTCCTGTTTCTTTTATTTTTCAATCAAAATGAAGCGTCGGAGCAACATATTGTGCCATGACCTCAAGCACCCATTCAGCTTGTGCTCTTTTCTAAGCTCACAATAGCCATCCGGCACTTTGCATAAAATGTTTCCTTTAAAATTCACAGCATTATAAGCACAATAGCACTTCCATTAAAATTCACAGCACCGTTTCCCTCAGCTTGATTTAGAACAGGGGTTTCCAACCTACTGCCCACGGGCCAAATTTTACTCGACCCGCGGAAAGCTTACAAACTGAAAACAATTTTCCTTTTTTTTTTTTTTTTTTTGATAATATCACATTTCTTTTCAAGCATTTTGAAAGAAAGCAAAGTAAAGAATATATCAAAAGCCACTACTAAGCATGGTCGTAATCAGAGGTCGTAGTCTGGCTACCCCTCTCCTCACCATAGACATGGCTATCGATCGCAGGTAGCCATGCTCTAGAAGAGTCTTCTTCACTTTCCTCTCTAAAGTCCTCAAAGATAGTTTGAAATTGCATTTTTTGGTCAAAACATTTCTGGAGGATTGTCGCCTACCTGTTCCATCCTCCTCATTTGAGCAAAAATATCCTCAAATAGTGTGTTGGTGACGTTAATTTCAATCGATTTCCGGGGAGAGATTCCGAGGGGCACTTTTCAAACGTCTCAACATATATAGCTTAAAATTGCGTTTTTTAAACTTCAGTATCAAAATATTTCTGGAACAGGTCCTGAATTCTGACCATTCTTTTAACCCCATCAAAGGTATCCTGAAATATGTTTCTTGGGACTTCATTCCCAAAAAGGTTTAGAAGAGAGGATCTGAACCTTTCTCATGGCCTTGATGTCACAAATCACCAAAGATAATGTTAAATTGCGTTTTAAAATTGTAACATGTAAAGAGACAAAGCCTTTGACATCACTAAAGATAAACTAAAATTGACCTCATTTTTGAAAAAGAATTTTCTGGAGAGAATAACAACCTCTCTTTCCCTTGATTTTATTGAAATTGCTTGAAAATTCGAATTTTGATGTGAATTTTGAAAATTTCTTCCGAGGTAGAAGCTGAAACTTGTTCCACCGACCTTGTCTAATACCACCAAAAATTGACTAAAACTGTGTTTTTAAGACTTCAATTTTGAATATTTTTCAGAGAGATATGGCTGCATTTCCTCATCTCTCGAAGACAGCATAAAACGTTTAAGGAGTTATAACTTTTGGCATCTTGGTATCTATCTTTGCTTCATAGCAATAAATTACTCAAAAAGAATTTCTCAGTGTTAGACATATCTTACATTTTGTAAATTCGTTTATTTCTCTTCAAAAATTGAACTTTAGTTTAGAAAATTGGAGCAAGATGGGTGGCACAGGCGGCGGCAGCGTCAAGTCTTTGCCTGGCCTCGAAAAATCAAAGATACGACACTCAGCGAAGGGGCAGTTAAAAACCGTAACGGTGACGAAGGGGGAGGGGGTAGGATTAATAAAATCATCTGAATTGAAACATTTTTGAATTGTTGGCCCGCCTTACCTCAAAAAATTTATAATGTGGTCCTTGAGCAAAAAAGGTTGGAAACCCATGATCTATATATATATATATATATATATATATATATATATATACACTGGTGTGAAAAATTAAGGACGAGACGGTTTTTTCAATACAACTTTGTACAAAAGCTTTCCATATCAACACATTTAATACCGTAAGATCCCCAATACGTAAGGACATGTGTAATGTAAGCAACACTTACTAAAAGAGAAATCAGAAGGATAAAAAGAAGCTTTATTGGAAAAGTAGCATGGAGCGCAATGCGACTGAAGGCCGAAACATCCCTGTGATGGGTGTCCAGCAAGAAACATCCGGTCTTTAGTAGGGGATATGATCTTCCCCGACTGCTAGGCAGGTTTCACAGCGTCTGTCCATGCTGAGAATGAGGGTGTCAATGAGTTGTTGAGG
Source organism: Uloborus diversus (assembly GCF_026930045.1). Lineage (NCBI taxonomy): Eukaryota > Metazoa > Arthropoda > Arachnida > Araneae > Uloboridae > Uloborus > Uloborus diversus. Next base: position 167,408,878 of record NC_072735.1, on the reverse strand, counting down.
CATTGCTGCCCATTCGTCTTGCAGCGCCAATCGAAGCTCCCGAATCGTTACTGGTGGTAAGGTACGAGCTGCCAAGTGTCTGCCTAGAAAATCCCATACATGCTCGATGGGGTTGAGATCCGGAGATCGTGCCGGCCAATCCATACGTTCAATATCCTCACTCTCTAAGAGCTGTTCGGCAGCTACTGTGCGATGACATGGTGCATTGTCGTCCATGAAAAGGAACTGCGGACCCATAGCGCCTCTAAAAAAACGCACATATGGAAGAAGAATCTCGTTACAATAACGGGTCCCGTTGACTGAACCTGCGTCGAAGATGTGAAGTTATGTACGACTACCAAGCATGATGCCTCCCCAAACGAGAACACCGCGACCTCCATACCTGTCCCTTTCAATGATGTTCGAGGGATGATTGCGGCTTCCCCGCTCTCTCCAGATGAGTATGCGATGAGAATCGCTACTCAGACTGAATCTGCTCTCATCTGTAAAGAGTACTCGTCCCCATTCATTGTGTCTCCAATTCCGGTGTTCCCGGCACCACAGAGACGCCTTCTCCGATGGGCAGGCGTTAGAGGTACACACCGTATAGGGCGTCGTGCAAACAGACCACCACCGTGCAGTCTTCTGGCCACGGTAAAACGCGATATCGGTCGTCTAGTCGCCTGTGTCGTGTGTCTAGCGATTTCTCCCGCTGTCTGCCGCCTGTTTGACAATATACCGGTCATCTGCGGATGTGGTTCCTCGTGGACGACCACTACTGAACCCCTGGATAGCTGTTCCTGTAGTTTGAAATTGTCTCCAAAGTCGTGAAACGATGCTGTGAGCAATTCCGAACTCTGCAGCCACACTTGTCACACTGCGGCCTTCCTCCAACTTCCCAATGATTCGACCTGGGTAAAAGCATCCAGATGTCGTCTAACGGATTGATTATTCGCCATTTCTCGCTGAGGCAGCAACTCGGTGTGATTTTTACTGCTATACGGCGTGCAATCTCTTTGCCAGAAATACTGATCTTACACCGACAACATGCTTTATACTACTCAGACACTCCCCCATTACGTCTGCCTGCATATCCGCGCATGTGCTACCGTACATCACCTTACTTAATCTCCTGATTGGTCTTTCTGTCCGCTCTGCCTCTTCGTTCAGCTGATATGCTAATTTTTCGACTTCGTCCTTAATTTTTGCACACCAGTGTATATATATATATAGAACACTGGTTCCCAACCTGGATATAATTACCCCCAAAGGGGTAAAATGGGAAGTTCCGAGGGGTAAATATAAATGCAAGGATTGAGTCAGTGTTTGGTCAGAAAACAAAATTATCAAAAAGCATGTGCATCAAATCTAACAATCTAATCGGTAAAAATTAGTGATTTATAATACTAAAAAGAAAAAACGCTATAAACTTCGATTCCAACTTACGATGTACATTGACCGAAACAACAATTAATAAACACTTTTTGATAACTTAACAGTATCAAAAATCTCATTGCCTACTTTTTGATTTAATAAAAAATTACAGGAAAACAAGTATTTTCTTTGTCTGAATGATTAAAATTAGTTAAAATGTTTTGAAGATATTTTTTGTTGTTTGCAGAAAAAGTACTGCAAAAGCTAATTTGTTTTTAGTTTGAACTTTCTTTTTTGGAGGGCCGGGGGGGAGGAGCTAATGTATTACCCACTGTTTTGGTAATAAAGCGGTTCCCTGTCATAAAAGGTTGGGAACCACTGATCCACAAAATGTTGCTCGTAATTATGAGAAAATATTTGGTTTTAAGCTTTTCAGTACCAGTATTTTCTTTTCCGAGAAGAAAATACGAGGGATGGAACTTTAATAATGGCAATACAAAAGTGATATATATATATATATATATATATATATATATATATATATATATATATATATGCCACCAAATTTTACAGTATATCTCAATATAGTCATTACCGTTGTGTAAAAGCAGTTAATGTGGAAAATGCAGGACATCTGTAATAGCGCCTGTTCTGCTGATGGCGAATATGAAATGAGGGAAGGTACTCACCCGTAAGCAGCTAGTGTGGGGTCGTAGTAATAGGATGCTGAAGATGAGATGCTCCTCCAAGGATCGGGACTCTCTTTCATACCATAACTTGAATTCTGAAACAGAAACACACTTTCAGAGATACGGATGGTTGAAAACAACGTAATTACAATAAAATCAACGATGGCTGGTTGCGGATAGTCGGTTAAGTTTATCTTCATTTCGTCGACATTTAAAATTTCGTTCCTCCCTTAAATATATCAAAAGGTAATATTGAAACTGAAAAACAGGGAGAAGGAACTTTTGTGTCGGCAAAACTGGGGGGGGGGGGGAGGGGGGACATCGTCAGTTCTAGAACGAACGAACAGTGCAAAGGGAGAATGAAAGATTTGCCAGATTGTTTTTGTATCGTTGGATTCAGATTTGATTTTTCTCTATGACAGTTATTCTTATTCTAAACGGCATTTAGCAATTAATTTTAATTTTAAAGTTTGTGCTATATCCAATATTTTAAAGAGTTAAAATTTTCTCGAGAGAATCTTGAATTTATACCTCGCTTATATAACCTATTGAACTTCAGTGTGAGTGAATTCTGTAGTTTTTGAAGTTCTGACACGAACTTTCGGGCATTTTTTCACGAAAAAAAGTTATTTTTAAAACGCATCTAAAAATCATTAGAGATTTTCAATATCGTGTAGTCTTACTTATGATGGGGCTACCTTTTGCAGATCTAGTGCAATCCCTTGATATAGCATTCATTCTTTCATCTGAGGGCGAGAGGGGGGGGGGGGGTGCTATCACCACGAGAATTTTGACTCCCAGTTTCCACATCAGGAGCAGGCAACTGAGCTCTCTTCGATGATACTGCCAAGATAATTCAAAATCAAACGAATACTTTTTTTATCTTTTACGAGACGTATAGTCATGCGATATAGAAGCAGCCAATTTTTTGTATCTTGAAAATCCACCGTCTGGAGCCAGGTTTGAACCTGCGCCTTTGGGCGAAAGAGACCAACGTGTAATCAGTACATCACTCTAACGCTTCAACATTGTAGCAAAAATTTAACTTTCTACGAAAAACTCTACTCATGATATAGAAAATATTACAAATGATGGAATTGAATATTTACAGTTAAATTTGCATTTGCGATATGAGCTGTCGTGCTTGATATATTTCAGATTTATTTTTCATCTAATAACAGTAGTAAAATGTCGATGGAAATTTTGGGGCAACTATGTTGATAGGATATGTATGAAATCTTGTCGAAGTTTGCCGGAAAGTTTTAAGAATTTAATAAAAATATTTACGATAATGATCCTAACTAACTCCATTTGAGTGTTTCTTCCCCCCCCCCCCCCATTTTTTGTTAAATTTCTTTATTAAAAGTTATATTTGTGACATTATAACTTATATTTACTGTCAAAGTTGAATTTCGAATGCGAATTATTTAGACGTTATTTAGTTTTTCAAGGAGTAAGAATTGAATTCATAGGAAATTTCCTACGGAATTTTTAATCAAACATGTCTAAAGATGTTTTTATTAATATGAATATGTTAAATACATTTCTTCGAATTATATGAAATATATCTTTGAATTTAGAGTTGATTTATGCCATTTTTATTTTACAACAAATGTAGAAAACTAGCAATCTTTATGGCACATATGAGCACGTTCCATGCAAATGATGAGGTTTTGACTTGACTCTCGAGCACTGATAGGGCGTGACTTATGTCGTGATAAATTTTCTTCGAATTTCCAAACACAATTTAGCAGATTGTTTAAAGCTAACTTATGAGAAAATGGGTAGTCAAAGTTTTGCATAAAGTCTCATTTTCTCAAAACTTTAAAAAAGTACTTGATGTTACGTAATTGCTTTCCGACACATGCAAGCACGAACCCATTAAAAAAAGACATCATCTAAAAATATTTTCTCATTAAACTGGTGTTCTTAAGGAGAGGATTTTTGACAAATTGCTCTGGAATTCTCGAAGTGGCGGTACAAATCTCAAAATCTGTCACGTAACAAATGAAAGTCGCTGATTACTACGAAAGTCAGATTGTCGAAGTGCCTAATTTGATACCAAACTCTTAAATAGAACTTAGCTAGATTTTAATGATTACGCCGTCGTATCCGTTAGATCTAATCAAACTTGAATCAAAACTTTGTTCTACTTGGCACGAGTCAAATTGAAATCATAAATTATTATCTTTTTTAAAGCTGCTCTTATGTTATTGATTTTTACTTTCAGTAACTAAATTCCCTTGAATCGAATGCCGGAACCTAATATTCGCTCTTGGCATCGCGACAATTCCCTTTTTCTCTCCCCCCCCCCCCCCTCCCTTCCATCCCGTCAAAAAAGAAAACTTTCTATAGTTGGGGCGAACCTAACCTGGCAGCATTGTGAAGGCTACGCTGATCCTAATCACAGCATTGCGACGCTGCTCGGTTAGGTTTGCCTCGATCCGCTTAAGTTTAGCCATTTTGGATCAGATTTTACATTGTTGTGGAGCTAAGGTTACCAAGGCAAGGTTTCAGGTTTTGAAAAATTAGCCAAAAATGTACTTAACAAGTCACGTACAGTAAAACCTGTAAAGTTGACCACCCTTGTAAGTTGACCACCTGTCTATGTTGACCGCTTTTGTCAGGAACGGAATTAGTCTTATCTTATGTAATGAAGGAAAACCTCTGTAACTTGACCACCTCTCTATCTTGACCACCTGTCTATCTTGGCCACTAATGTTCGCCAAATTTGGTTAGGAGTATTGTAAAAAACCCTTTGTAAGTTGACCACTTGGTTTATTTTTATTTTTTTTTAACTTTCTTCAGCAAATAATTTTATTTTATTATTTATTTATTTATTTTTATTATTATTATTATTTTTCATAGCTTTCTAAGAATGTTTTTGATGCTTTGATGACGGAACAGCATTTTACTAACTAAACCAGCAGCATAAAGCTTAACGCTGCTCTTTATTCTCCAAACTTGTTTTTCATTTGTTGTTCTATTTGAGATAGCTTTTTGCACTCTGTTCAATGAAAATAGGTGTCAGTAGTAAAGTTCAAAGTCTTTTCTTTCAGTTGCAATTGTTGTGACAACACAGAAACTGTGCTAAAAAGAGAAGGCCTGGATCTATACATTTTGATTCCCCTGCAACGAAATATGTAGGGCCCATACTTACAGGCCAGCAGTGTCTCTTAGTAAAGTGAAAAAGTCTTAGCACTAGTTTTTTTTTTTTTTCTATTTTTTCTTCAATTTCTAGGGCCGTTAGCCCCTTTAAGGACGCGGGCCTCTCGCACTGCGGGTACGCAGATCTGGGCTTGCTAATGAGTAAAGTTACATGTTTCTGGTGCAAGGGATTACGAGATACGACATTTTGATTTTGCCTTTATGAACTGAGATAGTCGAGCTTGTTGCTCTTTGTGCTGTAAGTTTTACATAAAAAGGCTTCAAAAAGAAAATTAGCTGAACTTGAGATTAATAAAAAGTATGAAATATTAAAATAAACTGAAAATGGAAAAAGCCAGAGAATATTAGCTGGCATATAAGGAATTTCTAAAACTAAAGTGTCTAATATAGTTAAAAACAAGGAAAAACTAACAAAATTATTTGAATAGTATTTTTAATTATTGTTTCTTTCAATAATATTAAACAATGAAAATGAGTTGAACAGAAAGAGTAAGGGTGAATTCCCCAAAAAATGAATACACAGTGCAAGAAATGACAAAAAATAAAAAAAAAAGTATTACCGCCCTTTATAAGTTGACCACCTGTCTAAGTTGACCGCCAAAGTACTGCACCGCGAGTGGTCAACTTACACAGGTTTCACTGTACCGCTAATAACTGCTCGCAGGGAAAAATCATCAAACGCGATACCTTGCCAGAAAAGACAACCACTCAACTCGCGCTCCGATCCAAAATGACTGAACTTAAATTGATGCGTCGGCTCGTATATATAGGGGCCTAAGCCTCAACTATAGCATCCGCTACTCAAATAAATAAGGAAATACACACTGTAGAAAAGATGAAAGTAAACTCTCAAAATACTTAGAAAAGGACCAATAAACAAACAAAAGAAAGAAGAATGGCCTTCAGATAGTGAATCAAAATCGAAAGAAAAAAAGAATGAAGTCTCAAGCAATATAGGTGATACTTTTAATGACTTTCCATCAGCTATCGGGCCATTGAAGTTGGAAATTTTAAGCGAAATTTTCAACCAAATACATTAAATTCTTACAATAAATTGGTTGTTCCATGAAAGTAATATGGACATGAAATTTCTATAAATGAAGGGCTCAGGGTAAGAACGTGATCAGCCACACTTTAAAAAAAAATGAGTTTTTTTGTTCTAAATGCTGCTTTGATAATTACGGGACGCCGGAGCGTCCCGCCCCGCCAAGGAAACCAAACGTCAGCAGCCAACAGAAGCAAATTCACCGCCAAAGAAGAAAGATAATAAAAACGACCAAGAACAAGATTACACGACAGAACGAATTGGGGTTTTTTGGGTTTTTCACCCCTCTGTATCTCAGTCCCATGAAGACCCCCGGAGTTGATTTTTGGTACACTCAATCTCTAGTGGCCCCTGACGCCGTAAACCAAAATACAATCCCCAGTACCATCAGGGGGAGGAGGTATTAAAGTTATAAAATCGCTGTTCAAAAAAGTTTTTGCTTTCTTTGACAGGGCTACAGCCCAGACGAAAAAAGGAATCAAGCTGAAGTTTCGCACACACATTCCTTGTGCCCTACTGATATGCCTTTTGTGCCATTTGACCCCCTCCCTTTCCCCCCTCGTTTTTACCCCCCAAATTGTACCTTCCTGGGGTTCTATCACAGCCCCCCGGGGGACTACGGTAATGATTTTTTGTATACATATTCTTGGGGAGCCATTGAGTACATATACAAAAATTCAACTCCCAGGTTTTCAAAGTGAAGTGGTTGCTTGGTGAGCAAAAAGCTTCCCGCCAAACAAGATAAACAATTTAAAAGATCTATCCATATTTCTGAGGAGTTGAAGGTGGGAGGAGGTTCTAATGGAAGTAGCTGTGATGAAAAAGGAGAAGAGGGAGGATGATAGTTTGGCAGATACTTGGCGAGCAAACTAGATATCATAACTCTTTATGGCTGAGGGTTTTTGGGTTTAGGATGCAGGTTTTCGTTTTTGTGCAGAAAAGTTAAAGGTTTTCTTGGCGGGGAAATTTTTACAACAGGGTTGTTTTTGAGGAGATTGAAATAAACATGGCAATGGATTATGTCACTGGTCAGAAAAACGCATCTGGTTTCAGTATTGCAGAATATAGAATGTATATTGTCAATAAAAATATTTGTAGAATTTTTCTAAAGTCGGAAATTGGCCTACCGGAAAAAAACTCGTGTGGGATATCCCATTCTTGTCTCAAGCCCTTCAAATGCTCGTTGAACATCTGATGCATGTAACTTCAGTTTTATTTTTCCTGAAAAAGATTCAGCAACAGAGTTCGGAACAGATATCATTAAGCTCTTATGATAATGATCAGAAAAGGCATGCAAAAAGTTGCTTTGAAAGGAAATTTAACTGTGCCACTGCTGTCATATTCGTTATTGGTTCAAATTCAGTTCATTTAATAAATTTATGAAATTTCTTTAGTTTCTTTTATGAAGTTTTTAATAATTGCTGGTTCTTTATAATAGTATCCCCATTCATCATCATCATCATAGTTGGCTCGACAGCCCAAGGTGGGCCAAGGCCTTCCTTTGGAGAATCTTCCAAAACGTCCTACTTTTTGCCTGGGTTTTCCAATTTTTAACTTTGAGAATATCGAAGTCAGATTCAACAGAATCCAACCATCTCATTTTTGGTCGTCCCCTTCCTCGAATTGTCACAGGTTTTGCATCAAAAACTTTTTTTACTGGGTTTTCTTCGTTCATTCGAGAGACATGGGCCGCCCAGTTCATTCTCCTAATTTTTATGCTTTTTATTATGTCAGGTTCTCTAAACAATCTGTAAATTTCAACATTGAATCGTCGTCTCCAGACACCGTTCTCATTGATGCCTCCAAAAATGCTTCTTAAAACCTTTCTCTCAAAAATTGATATCTTATGCTCTCCGGTTTTAGTCAAAGGCCATGTTTCAGAAGCATAACTTAGAACTGGCCTAATAAGAGTCTTATAAACCAAGATCTTTGTTTTTCTTGAAATCAAAGACGATCTGAAGATGGGGCGTAGTCCAAAAAAGGCCTTGTTTGCCAACGTTATTCGGTTCTGTATTTCTGAGATTGTGTCATTTTTGTTGTTAGTATCCCCATTAGACAAGTAATTTTGATAACTTTTAATCCCTGCAGACCAAACCTTCTTATGATGGGTCAAACCTTCCTCAAATGGAGAGGTTTGATTCAGTTTAGACACTCTTGAAAAATCACTAAGTTATTGATAAAAGTTTTTTAAATACAAAAAGGTAATGTAAAAATGTCCCAGACATTACAAGATAACGAAAAATATTAATTAGGAAATTTTTCAACAGTCAAAAAAAAAAGGGGAGGGGAATATTTTTATAAAAAGTGGGTCAAACCTCCCTAGTCTCCCCCTACTGCTGGATCAACCTTAGCCCGAAGTGTATGGTAGTCCGCTCCTCACAGCCAAATCATATCAATAATAGTAACAAATACGTATGCGCAATTCTATTTATTTTTAAAATTCCTTATTATAATTAGTATTACTTTTCATTCGTTAAATTTTTTATTCGAAGACATATACAGTCGAATGTAAGTATCTCAAAAACCTGCTAAGCTCAGCTTTTTTTTTCCTGCGCTTAAAATCCAAATCCCATGCTAACAAATGCCTTGTGCCTATGCAGTAATCGAAACCATACCCTGTCAACTTAAAATTAACAAATCGTATTTGCTTTAAAATTTGTCAACTAATTACTGTTCGGTAAGACAGGACCTTTCATCTTGTTTAAATTCGACGGTGTTTCAAAAATTACGTCAAAATGTTTTTAATAAATAAATTCTAAAATGTAAAAATTTTATTTCTCTAAATCATGCCGAATCTTTTGTAAATAAATCGTCTGAATAAACAAACAAATATGCTTCTAAAACATTGTTTCCATGATAAAGTTTTTAGGAGTTAGAAATCATTTTCTAAATTTAATAAAGCGCATCCATTTTATGCCTTTTAACGCTTAAACACGCTGTTTTCTTTGAGCCATGACCTTCCATTAACATTTTCTTTTCATCATCCAATCCAACTTTATAAAGTCGAAAGTTAACTGTGTCGTTAATAGTGGATAAAAAAAAAACAGAAGAAAAAAAAAACAATTATTTAAAAGCAACAAAAATGCAGTCTTCTCTTTTACGTACGTGATATTTTTTAATATTTCTTTAAATTCTAACTAAATCTCTTTTTCTTATACAAACACAAAAAATTCTTGGGAAGAGAATTTCGCTATGAGCTGCAGTAAAAATTCCACAGATAATTTTTAAACCAAAAAATATGTTTGAGAAACCAGCAAAAACTCTGAGAGAATCATAAGTAATAAAACTAAAGGAAAAATAATCGTTCGATTGATTGATGTTTCTGTGAAAAAAAATACAGGGGGATGATTCATTCAAAGTTTCTTTTTGTTTCTTTGAAGAATCTATGCCCATTTGTCACAGCGTCTTCTTAAAAGCGAATGACTTCGTGATGAATCATTTTCAGTTGATCGTGTGGAGTAGAATGAGAAAATAATATGTAAGAAATAGCTATAAAATTTCGAATCATACATTTCTTGGACCTTGACACCTAAGGTTCCATTCTGATGAAATTTGATATGCTGTAATATTTATCAAAATGAAAAAAAAAAAAATCGTAAAGTGAAAATGAAGTCAAAGTAATATTTTTATTGATACAACTTCAAAAAAAAAAAAATGTAGAGTAGCAATGAAGGATTTTTTGGACCATTACAAAATACCATGCTCATTACCATGCTCATCTGTGTTGCACTAAATGTTACATTATAAACTGTAAAATGAGTTTTTGCTTTCACTGAGTTGAAATGAGTTAAGAGATTTGCTTTCTTGAACTGTTTTTACTTCTTTTTCTTTTTAATGAGTTAACAATTTACCTTTAGAGTTAATTTTAAGTCCTAATTTTGATCAGAACTTAAACCACCAGGACCATTATAAATAACAAAAAATATTTTATTTGCTTGAAACTAATACCGCGATCGTCAGCAGCATGAACTCTGTACAATATGAAGCTCACTTGATAAATTGTCTTATGCAAAGTGCACATCAGCAGAGGCGCCTCGAACTCGAATTTTTGAGAGGGCAGAAATTCTCAATTTGTCAAATGGAACTAAAAATTTTTCCGAATGATGATAATTTTACCAAATCGTCAGACAAAATTTGCCCAATAAGTAAATTTTTGGGAGGTCACAGAGACCTCTCGTGACTTCCCAACGAGGCGCCCCTGCACACCAGTTATGTATCCTTGAATATTTTTATGCTATTGTTTGACAGTACAGTGCTTTTAAGCAGCTTGGCTAGAAGGACATACTCTCTTTGGGTTTTATAAACACGACTTTCCTCTTTTCAACGGTAAAAATCATAATATTAGTTGATGCGTCAAGTGTTTTTTCAAGCTATTATGTCTTCAAAGATCAGGAAGTTCTGAGAGACTTGTTTGCTAAAGAGAACGATTTTGAAATTAGGTGCTAGTTTGCAAATCAGTCTGTAGATTAAACTTTCTGCGACAAGAGATATACACTGTTAAAACTACAGGTGCATTTGGCACCTTTCAAGGGTAAAAAGCTTGTTCACTAGCGGCAACCCATACGGTGCCGAATTGCACCCTTAACATGGGTGAAAACTGGCACCCTGAACCCAGAGTGCACCGAGGTGAAAAATGGAACCCTATGGCAGAACACTGGCACCCTTTCTGTTTTCTGTTGCTGCCACCCCCCCCCCCCCCTGTGTTTTGTGCGTTTTTGAATACAATTGTATTTTATTTATTTTGATTTTTATATACGAAGGCTTTTGATCACATTTCAACTTTCGAACATAGTTTAGAAGTGTTCATGACTTTAATTTGTCTGTTCGTGTACTAATTTTCGTACTTCCACTTGGATTGCTCAGTAATTTTAATACGTTATTGACATTTACTGCAACATAATCGTACCGAAAATGAAGAGCGTAGGGGTATTTGTAAATAATTTACAGGAACAATCATAAATTTTCAATTATATTGCAATCATGGGAAAATAAAATCGTTTCATAAACTTTCAAAATTTTAATCAATAGTAACATATTAATACGTACGTATATATGATTCGACATTTGAATATATATCCGTATAGAAGATAAAAAAGTACTTTTTATTTCAATGTGAATGTTTTCAACAGATTAAAAGCCAAAAGAAATTTTAGCTTTTTAGAATAATCCTTCCTCCGCCGCATTGGGCATTAATGAAATAAAAGCATAAATTACGAAAGTAATCTGCCTCAAATTTATAATTCATAGCAACTGCCGTCACATTTTCAAATCGATAACGACCTGATAAATAGTTCCAAGGAGACAGACACGTTACAGTTCAGATTGTTGATGCTGTGTATGACTCCTCTGCCCAAAGAATATTTGCTGATTCTTTCCAAAACGGTTTTAATGCTTGGGCTCAAAGATGGCTCAAATGTGTGCAAATCCATCGTGCGTTGTTTATGTTGAATGGTAGTTTTGTGCAAAGGAAAGTTCAGGTTATGATCCATAAGAACTTCTGTTGTTATAAGTTCATCAATATATTTTTTATGATACAAGAGGCACTGCGTTTTGATATATATTTGTATATTTTAGTGACATATATACACAATGTCTAAACTTCCATGCATATATTTTAATTATGTCAGAAATTATTAAAAGACATCGATGAATTCGGTTTTACATGGCAAAAAAAAGTAACATTCGGTAAGTCGACCCGGTGAATAGCAACAATACAATCAGTAATTCATGATCCATTCAGCGAAACGTTTCCTTAGCACAGCATAAAGAAAACTAAATGTTTTGCCTCCACGCTTGAACCGGGAGGCAAACCTGAAGTTGTAAGCTAATCAGTTGGGGGTGGAGGGTATAAGTTGGAGCAGGTAGGTAGCGAACTTTTTTACGTTAGCTACTAAGTAGAAAATATATTTATGATAGTATAGGGAGGATCAAGCGTTGCCGATGGTAGCTGGAGAAGACCTTCTGCATTTGTTTCTGCATTTGTTAGACATCCAAGTCGGAAGACAAAGATTCGAGAATGAATGACTTCACCTCCACGCCATTAAAATATGAACGACCAGTCATTACACGAAATCCTTTACCACAGACAATAAATAGAATCTCTGAAGACGACATTCCGGATTAATAACCACCACAATAATTGATCGATTAATATTAATAGGCATCGTCCATCAAAACGAAATGTGTCCCCCGTCGCCCGCGGGTGCTTTTAGCAATCGGAAAGCTCAGTGGTTTCTCGAATGACACAATCGGGCAGATATCAATAACGTGGGTTATTGATGGGCAGTCCGCCTCCTCCTTGTCGTCGTAATCGTATTCCCCGTTTTTGTTTTTCGCAGACGAGATGCACCGATCCACCTGCATCACCACCGGACGCCCAACTTGTTCCCGGCCGTCTCGTTTTTCCTGCCCTGGCTATCGGCGATGTATCTTCGCGGATGATTAGGAACTCCATCTTTTCTCGCGGCAGGTGTTCAGCACGGACTTCTCTCTCGCATCTTCCCGCGCTTTAACTGACTGCAGTACGGCGCACAGAGTATCATTTTGACCAGAAATTGACCAAAATAGCGAGTTTTGAGAAAGCATCTTCTACCTCAGCTCAAAATGCAGCAAATTTCTTGGTACAGTAGAACGTCAAAATCGGAATTAATTGAGATTATAAGTGTAGTTCGGATTTTCAAATTGTTTGAATTTTTAAAAATAACCAATAAAATAACGTTTAGGAAAATAGTATGACATCTAATCACATGAAGTGTTTGTACAGTATGTATGTATCATTTACAATACAGTACACAACGTTCCATTATGCAATTAGATGTTTAAAAATAAATTGCAATACTCAATTATCATTGTTTACTGAACATACAAGAGAAATGAAAAATATTTACAGTACTGTGAAGAACTACTATAGAGTTATTAAACAAAGAAAGATGGAAAAGTTTGGCGTCAATGCCGCATAATTTCTTTTCTCGGTTGCCAAAATGTTAAATTAATTTTAATCAATTTAATCGAGTCACTCCGCACTACGAAAAAGATCATTGGTATTGTCTTTCTTATGAACACGAGCCTTATAGCCGAATAGAGGTCTCTTAGAAGTTTTTGATTGTTATGCTGTATTTTTTTTATGCGTGGGCTATAATACTCAGTAGTCTGTACTATATATAATGTTGGCAAAAATGACGACTGGTTGTAAAATTACGATCGTCGAATTAATTTTTATGTAAACAGATAGCCGTGAAAAATTACGACTGGATGTGAAATGGCAGCAGTCAAACTAAATTTGTTAATTGCCAAATACAAAATACAGCCCCCATTTTCAAACCCTTAACTTTGAAAATAGACGACGCATTCGTCACTGATCGGAAACCTCTCATCAACAGAAAGAGTGAAATTTTCAAAAACATTTCCGTTAAGTAAAAACGTTTTTCTGAAACGTTTTACAGAACACATACGATTCTCGATTACAAAAACAATTTTGGAAAATATTTGTACCTCTGGATGTCTTATGGACCGTGATATAGACACATATTTCCTTACCTTTACACAAAATCTACTGAGCCAATTTTCACAAAACTTGGTTCTATTAGTATATAAAGTCTTGATTTAATAGTTTGTGTAGAAAAAATTTATGCCAAAGCGTATAGTGCTCAAAGAGTTTAATCTAAACGAAACAAAAGTGTTAGTAAAGTACGTGCGATTCTGCTTAGTTGAAAACGATCTTGACAATGTTTACCTGGTTTTAGAGAGTTCAGTGAAAAAGAAACGTGTTATTAGCTCGGTTTTAAGTTGGGATATTTTTGCAAAACTACTGCGGAAGTAACTCAACTCAACTCAGTGCCAATGGTGTTGTTTCCGTCAGTCAAAAGTACTACTTTTAGTCATTGAAATTGATAGAATAAGCAAAAAAAAAAAAAAAAAACATGGACCCAGAAAATACTTTCATTTTTCCTACAGTTATTTTTTAATTATTTTTTTAAAATGTCCGATTTTTCAAACAAGGCGTGGTCTTTATGGCGTCACAAATGATGCACTTTTACACATCTTTCTACCGCGTTTCCACGTTGTGATAATCAAGAAGCGAATTAAATATTGCGCTTTACGCTTGCTATCAACCATATCGTTGCCAGTACACGTGAGTAAAGAAGGAAATTAAATATTATGTTCTGCGAATGGCAACAGTGAATATCATTTCATCATTCGTGATGACATCGGCAAAAGCGAAAACAATGAAAGCGCACCGAGTAAAGTAATTTTTTAAAAATATTAAACTTAAACAAATTACATAAAAAATGGTCAGGTCCTATGTTTTTAAGCATGCTCTTTCAGAAAAAAATACTTTTAAAATTTTGGAAACGACCCCTTTACCCTTCCCTTATGCCCAAAAGAGAGGTAAACATTCTAAATGTTGGAGCTCAACTTATAACAGCCACACACTATAAAGGACAAGAGTTTACTTACTAGAGCGGGGGCGTAGAAGGTCGTCGTTGGGTCGAGGTTGGGGTCAGCCTGGTAGGAGGTGGTGTAGGACGGTAGTCGCGGATACAACCTGGCGTCGTACTGGCTCTCCGGACTGACCCCCGTCCGCTCGTAACAGGTGTTCTGGCCGGACGAACCACCAATCACCAACTACAAACAGACATAAGGAAACGAAGATTAATCTCACCACGTAATTTCAAACTCTATGTCTCGAAATCTCTCACAAATAATGCACAATTTATTTTTTTTGAAATATCATTATCCTCGTATATATAATAACCAATGATCGGGTAACCGCTAGTTTCAACAATGAAACTGGCTCCACGGCATGATAATTTGGTAATATGTTTCGGTAATGTTTAATATGCAGGGAAACAAGGCTGTGACAAGACTGAACTCGATCCGGTAACTCAGCTGTTTTACTAGTAAGATTGTGTCATTTCAGGGGAATGAGGAAACCTAAAAATGGTCAACAATGAACGCTACCTACTGAAGTTTAGGGTTAACGCACTGGAGTGAGGATTACAATATCAAGTATCAAAATATCACCAAACAGGCAATGGCCTCGTTCAAATGTAGAAGCAATTTTCACCCGTCATACCTTGACAGGCGATTTTCTCGCTGCATAATATCGTTAAAAACTGTAGTATTCACATCATGACATTTAAAAGAATTTTAATAAGTGTAACTAAGAGGCTCCGGTCCCCACTCGCTTCGATCACACACCCACGTAAATATTTGCTTCCTTTGCAAAAAGAAACGTTTCCACAATAGCATGATTTTCGTAAAAATATGAAGTAGCAAACTCTGCTCTACTTAAGATATTTGAATTCTTTTAAAACTACGCCGAACGGACATTTCAACAACTATATATATATATATATATATATATATATATATATATTTGAATTTTTGGCATCTTGAATTCAAATTATGTTTTTCGCAATCACGAGCGTGTGTGTGTGTGTATGCATGCATGTGTGTGCGTGCTGTGTATGCAGTGCTGTGTGTGTAGGAGTGTGTGTTTGTGTCTGTACGCAGGCATGAGTGTGTGTGTGTGTGTAGGAGTGTGTGTTTGTGTCTGTGCGCAGGTATGAGTGTGTAACCGTGTGTGTGTGTAGGATATTGACGCAACCTGGAGACGGTTTTCGCAAGAGGAGCAGCATCGTGAGGCCGATCGACGGTGGTGCTGGCAGAGGGTGCTGGTGGGAAAATAAAATCATAGGAATACAAAACAGTCAAATGAGAACAATAAGCAATCGCGATTTCTCAAAAAAAAAAAAAAAAGAGATGTCAACGACAAGTCCTAGTTTTAAACCCTGGATACAAGAAGGTTTCAATGTGCTAATGAGAGTGATTAAAAATTTTGAAAATATATGTAGTTTAGGAATCAGAATAGAATCCCTTATAGAATAAAAATTAATTATTAAGAAAGTCACAAATATTAGCAACAGTTAGTAAATAATTTTTAAGGCGATTCTCGAAAAAATGTCCCGTGCGTAAGGCTATTTTTTTTTCCAGCTAGCCAAAGTCTTCAAAAAATAATGCTGTTGGGGAGAGTAATACATGCTTTAATATACTATCAAAGCATAACAGCTTATCCCATATTTAATAAATAGTTACTTGAATAAAATAAAAAACTTAGCTTTTCGCACGGACATTTTTTCGAGAATCACCCTTTGACACAGTTTGGGTTATTCAGAATCTTACGCCATTAAACACAGAAAAACTAACTAAATAAAGAAATAATCAAATTTAAAAACTTTTTGATGGGGGGGGGGGGGGATAGGTTTGGAAGGTTCCCAGGTTCAACTTTTAATTTTTGGAAAATGATCTTTGCAAACATTTTTAAACGCTTAAAGCGCATTATTATTTTTAATTGAATATAAACTTTCATCATTGATCAAAAAATTTCATGAAATGATAAATGAAAACCAGCCAAAGAACTAGGAATGTTTTTGTTTATTACAAACTGTCATGACTTGCTGTTATTTATAAACCACGTTTTTCTGAAATAGAGTGCTTGACAAGCAATCCATCTATGTGTTTGGACACTACTGTCAACGAAAACAAATGAACAGGAATAAATTGAGGCTCGTATGAATAATATATAACGTCTAAATATGTAAAACTTAAGCAGGTAAAATATGTTTTTTGCTTTATAAAACCCAGTTTAAAAGCAGGCAATTTTGTCGGATTGCTGCCGCATTTTTTTGCCAGCCATACTCATCAACACCGGTTCATATGTTGGCAAATGTTATTTAAGAACCATTTTTTAAGAGACAGGGTTAAAATAAATCTACATATCGTGATAAGAAGTATCAATTTTATAAAATAATGGCATTACATGTCTTAAATAGAGAACTTTTTAAAAGAAGTATGTTGCTATGAAAGTTTTTAAATTATAAGTCCAAAGTTTAGGTCAAGAAGGAAAAATAACGGAAGGTTTGGCGAAATCAGGAATAGATAACTTTAATATTATAATTATGACAAATCTAACTTGGCAGCATTGTGGAGGATACACAGATAGTAATCACGGCATCACGACGCTGTCAGGTTAGGTTTGCCCCAACTATAAAGAACATGCATCATAGGAATGGTTTAGTATTCAGAACTATTTCTTTCTCTGTGTGAAGGAGAAACGTATCCCACATACCATGCACCAAAAAAAAAAAAAAAAAAAAAGAAAGAAAAGAAATAAATAAAAGGCTGAAGCAGAAAATTTATTCATGAAATGAAGCGATTTAAAATATTTTTAATTAAATTACCCATGCATTTTTCTTGAAGTATCTTTCAATGTATTTAAAAATAATGAAAATTTGTGTTTGGAAGGCAAGGGTCAGAGATAAAACTGTTCGAAAAACATTATGTGACAGGTCCAGGTTAATCAAGGGATGTAATGTCAACGCTCCTCAAACTTTGTAAAGCATCGTAGCGTACAGACAACGACAGCAGGCTCTTGATTCAGTGTCATTACTACAAAGTCAGTGGGCTCGCAAAGGGGGGTTTTGGGGGTGAAAACACCCCCAGAGTCATTGGTTTTACAGTAGTTTATGCGTGTGAAAGGGCTGTTTTGATCAAAAAACCTCCTTCAAAAGGTACTTTCGATCCAAAAATCCCCTTCAGAAGGTATTTTTGATAATTAAAAAAAACTCCAAAAGGCATTTTTGACTTTAAAAAAACTCTCCAGAAGGTGTTTTTGATCAAAAAACCCCTCCAGAAGGTATTTTTCATTTAAAAAAAACCCTCCAGAAGGAATTTTTGATTTGAAAAAAACCCTCCAGAAGGTATTTTTGATTTAAAAAAACCCTCCAGAAGGTATTTCTAGCTGCCCTAGTGTATGAAGATTACATAAAACTCAAGTAACGTTGTAAAAAATACAGCACAAAATGCAAGACATCAACAAAGTCATAGATTTTATGAATAGATAGGTAAAGAAATAGATATTTTTTAAAGAAATAGCTCATCGAGTTCTCCCTTTCCGTCTCCTAAAATTAATGTGAGCCAGAGGTCAAATCCAATGAGAAATTAACCGGCAATATTCAGCAGCATTTATCGATAATTCAAGGTTGCAAGATTTATAAGCTCTATAAACCCACTAAAGTTGTGTGTGTGCCCCCGGGAGTAAATTCTTGCCCTGCCTCCCTGCTTTTTCATGCCAACTTCGCGGAAAGTAGGCGTAACGCCGTAATTCTTTCCAGGGTATTTATTGACTTAGCAGGACGGCAAGACATATATTTTTTAAAGTCCTTCCCGAGATTTATGGCAACACTTAAGCTCAGGAGCAAACTCAGCTTGCAGATTTGATAGCTCTATCAGGTTGGCTGTGAAACAGGGGTACAACGGTAATATTTTTTGGCTTTCGGGAAAAGTTATGAATAAAGATCGACTGCGTTCGTGTGTTCCAATAGCGCTGCCGAAAGTTGGGAGGAAAGCGTTTATCTTTTCGTAGCTGTCTGAGAAGCAAGCATTGTCATAAATTTTATCAAAGGCATATTCGAAAATAATTAAAGAGCTAATGGCTAAAGATGATATGTGAGAAATAAAACTACTTTAGATTATTATTAATGTTATTTTTGAAATATGAATTCATTTTATCATTTCGGCATTCGTCTAAAATAGACCGATGTTAACTGGTTTGGCATTCGGGAGATAGCGTCATCAGTCATGTCCACTTCCTCAATTTTCAACCGGGTTGAAGGAGAGGGAAATTTTTTTTTTTTTTTTTAGTCTCCTTGAATAAGGAGTATGAAAATGAACATGAGAAAACCAGTTTTAAAATTTTTATCCAGGTTCTTTTCTCTCCTTCGCATAGTCAGTCATTTTTAACGCACCCCGTAGTGGTATTAGCGTAGCGTAACACGCGCCAATTTCAAGTGAGGAAATATTCATCGAAGATTTGTAGCTCGTCATAGGGCTTGCATAAGTTAATTGGCACTCTCATATTGCCAATCGCTCACTCTGATTGGGTGTCATTAATGTTTGTTTTACGCCATTAGTGCCTCTCTGATTCTATAGATATGGTCTCGCAAACAGCCATGTCCAATGAAATCTCTAAAGAGAGAGCTGCTGCAGTCATCTTTGGGAAAACATTACTGTTAGTGGCAGTAAGTGTATTAAGGAAGCTGCCTGGATCTGTATCTATCACACAACCCGGTGTCGCAGCTTGATAGCAAACTACGTCACCACATCTTACCGAGAAAGACCTAGTAACTTCACGTAGGCGTAGGTACCAAGGATTCTGTTTCTATATTAAAAAAAAAAAAAAAAGAAAACCCTATGGCATCGGGACTGCTTCAATAAGACGTAATCTTCTCTATTATTCTTCTCAAATATTTTACAACTCCCAGCATTAGAAACAAAGAAACATAGTATTGGAACAGAAACAAAGAAACATTCCTAGTCAAGTTTTTATATTCCTGACATGGAGTCTGCTTTAATGAGGAGTATTAATTTCTAAAAACCATTCAAGCCCCTGTTAGCAGTGAAAACTATGTAAAACAAAACAAGGCGTCAATTTCAAAGTAGAGCACGAGTTTTACCACAGTAAATCAATAGAGCATAGCTCTTACAATTAGAAGTTCAACTATACTTAATCTTTTGCAAGGAAAAATGTTGGATCAAATGACTGAACTAAATATGATATGGCTTACGGGAATCCTCTGTTACTCTGTCGAAACTAGAGCACGTCAATCATTTTTTATCCCTTTAACATCATCTATGATAGCTGAAAAGACCGAAAATGCGGTTTGAAATCAGTTGATGGCCCTAAATATTGCTCTGCTTTTTCTCTATTTAGTACATATAATGAAGTAGAACGCATGAATCAAAACAGCAATTTCCCTAAATTAGCCAGCTTATGAACACGAAGAACTGCAGCAATAAACAAAGTTTCAAGAGTCTAATATTTCTAACGAATAAAAGCAATCCTAGATCGTTTTAGTGAGTATGAAATTCAACGAGGTTTCACCGAAGACTCTTTACCAATATACTTTTAACATTCAAAACGAGTTTTGAGATTTGATAGTTTCAGATACAACCAGCCTTCCATTTTATAAGTTTTAACATTATCTAATAGTATGAGAAAAATATCTGATGCTATTTTTTTTTTTGAAATGAGAGGTATGGTAGATGAGAGCAAGGTATTACAGGTATAAATGGTATATATATCATTTATGTTTCTAAAAATAACTACACTGATTTTTGAATAAAATTCTCCAAATCATCAAGAGTAAGTACATACTATAATTCTAATGAACTCTCATTTATTTAAAAAAATTATTAATGTTATTGTCGTAAAAAATACTTAAAAAGACGTTACAAATTGAAACCATTATGAAATAGTAGGGTAAAATGGAATAGGTGATTTAAACCGATGGTTTCATCTTTGTCACTACTGAGAACCACTTGGGATCCACCTTGGGATCCTTGGAATCCAAACGGACCACATACGATAGAAATAATATTTTCAGAACAATCATATAAAATGAAATATGATGAATCCAAAAGGTTTCTTTAATACATTTAATTAAACTTCTAAATGTGATATAGATTAATTTCCAATTGCTGTTCTCGAACCACATGAAAATTGCAAGCGCTCCACAGGTATTGAATAGCTGGTTTTAACGATTAAAACACTTTGATCCTACAGTTTCTTTTATTGTTTCAAACTTCTGGTTCGGGCCAATAATGAAACACTTTTTCCAATATGTTTGACACTCCTCCCCCCCCCCTTCTGTCACAAAGGGTCACATTTCACTTTACCCCCTCTCCTTTTCACATATCACGCTATATTACATAAACATATTGCTATAAAAATGTTTTTATTTCAATAAAAATGTCTGATGGCAGACCTTTTGTTAAACCTCCCTCCGTTGTGTCAAAACTGTCATAATTTCATTTATTCCCCTTCCCCTCAAAGCGTGATGTTATTCGTATGTACAATGTCCTTCTTTATGTCCTCTCTTTCAGTTGAGCCCTTTCCTTCAAAGCGTGACATCATTCGTATACGATGTCCTTTCTGTTGAGCGCTTTCTCTCAAAGCCTGACATCATTCGTATACGGTGTCCTTCTTTATGTCCTCTCTTTCAATTGAGGTCTTTCCCTCAAAGCGTGACATCATTCGTATAAGATGTCCTTCTTTAAGTTCTTTCTTCCAGCTGAACCCTAACTCTCAAGTTATTACAAAAGAGAATTCGGCTTTCCTGCTTCGATTTGACTTCTCTGCTTTATGAAGAGATGGTCTATGGGTAGAACAAAATTTGTAGACTTAACTTAAACGTATGAAGGACAACCGCACCAGGACTGTTGGAAGAACAGGATTACGTCAGATATTGAGGAATAACTATACTCGTAGCAAATTTACCTTGGCAGCAACTGGTTATACAGATACTTATCACAGCATTACTGTTCTCACAGACTAGATTTGCCCCAAGTATAAGTATTCCACAATACCCGACGTAACATCTTGGAAAACGAACCTTTAAACTAATGGACAAAGCATTTTTAGCTTAAAAATAAAATAAAATAAAAACGATCAAAGTAAAACAAACTACAGTACAACCTCGTTTATCCGGATTAACTAAGAGCAAAAATAATCCGGATGAATTAAAATCTGGATAATATGGATAATAAGCAAAATAAATTCTTAAATAAATGATCTTCTCTTTTATTACAGCAAAAAACGATGCTTCCTGGTGGAATTACATGTTATTGTTTTTCACAAACACTTTCATTTATAAGATAAATAAATACCTTTGTGCTGAATAGTAAAGTCAGACCAAACAACGTAAGTAGAAGCACAAATTTGTAAATTACAGCAGACACGTGTTTCGGCGTTACAGGGAACGCCTTTTTCAATGCAAAAATAATGAGCTTATGGATGAAAAGACATCCGACAAAAGCCAAGAGCAGATAAGCAAGCAGCTTAAAAGATAAAAACAGCGGATTAGCCAAACACCAATGACAAAGTTATAAACCGATCAGGAACCAATAGGAATGCAAGCAAAGGTCAGGAGCTTTCGCTTAGGTACGAACCCAGAAAGAAAGAATTCAATTGGACAAGGATTAAGCCGAAGCTTAAACAAAAAGAAAAGAAATTGTCAGTAAACCGTGAACCGCAAGAAAGGAAAAGCAGAATGGAAAACCATGAAATAAGATAAACAGAAACAAAAAATATTCGAAAAAAGGAAAAATAAAGATAAATAGAAGAAAATTGGGGGGGGGGGGGGGTGTCAATCAAGACAAAAAGGCAAAAATAAACAAAGGAAGATAGATAAAAATGAGTGGGGGAAAAAAAGGGAGGGGGGGGAATGGGGAAAGGACAGTATTAAAGATATGGGAGCCAAATGTTAGAAAAATATGGAACTGCACTAAGATCGTTAACTAAGTTAGAACTGTTCCTCAAAATATGAAAGGATTCCCAAAAGTCAAGATCTGATGAATTGGGGCATTTTTGGATAATCTGAAAAGAGTTAAAATCAAAAGAGTGATTCGAATCCCAACAATGTTGAGCAATACTAGACTTATTTAATTGTTGTTTTTTCACATAATTTTGATGCTCTTTCAAGCGAATTTTTAAAGCACGCCGAGTCTGTCCAATATAGGCAAGTTTACAACTACAATTAATTCTATAAATTCCACAACAATTAAGAGGGTGAATAGGATCTTTAAGAGAAGAGAATGAAAGTTTATTAATAGGAGAGAACACCACCTGGAATTGGAAACGTTTTAGAATCTTAGCAACCTGATAGCTTACAGATGGAAAGAATGGCAAAACAACCAAATTCTTTCTGATGAAGGTTCGGTTAAGAACATTAGTTTGGGATTTATTTGAAAGTTTTTTATAAATGGAATCAATCAAAGTTGGCGGATAGTCTCTATCAATTGCCACAGCTTTAAGATAATTAAGTTCCACTTTAAGAAGTTCCGACGAAGAACAAATATCAATTGCGCGATAAACAAAAGAATTGAAAGCAGAATATTTTTGATTTGGAGGATGAGACGATAGTCTATGAGGAGGTAAAGAGACAGCAAAAGGTTTGCGATAAACAGTAGTTTCAAAACCAATTTCTGTACGAGAAACAAGTACATCAAGAAATGAAATGCAATTATTCCGTTCTTTCTCACAAGAAAACTGAATATGAGGATCAATGGAGTTTAAAATAGATAAAACCTCATCACTCTCAAACTGATTCTGGTTCATTAGAACAAAACAATCATCAACATACCGAACATAAAATTGGAACTGCAGTTTTTGGAACAGCTTAACCTCAAAATAATGCATGTAAATATCACTAAGAATGGGGCTAAGTGGGTTACCCATAGCCAGACCATCTAACATAATATAAAAATTCCCATTAAAAACAAAAGAACATTGTTTAAGACAAGTACGGGTAAGGAAAATTAAATCCTCAATTTCCGTATTGGTGAAATGAAATTCAGAAAGTCTTCTACGAAGGCATAACAATGAACCCTCGACGGGAACGTTCGTAAATAAAGAGTTAACATCAAAAGAAGCCATAAAAGAATTATTTGGAACGAAACTATGAATTTTTTTAACAAACTCAACAGAATTTTTAATGGTAAATAAATTGTGACTCCTAAGGGGAGAAAACACAGAGACTAAATATTTTGCAAGTTTGTACGAAGCCGTACCAATATTGGAAACAATCGGCCTGAAAGGAATACCAGCTTTATGCACCTTAGGTAAAGCATAAAATCTAGCACAATTAGCAATAGATGGAACAACAGAGCGTTTAACATTTGAAGGAATAGACTGAACAGACTTAACAGCAGATGCAATAGTTTTTAACTCTTTATCACTAGGATCTTTAGAAATTTCAGCATATGGCCCAGAAGAAATCAAATCATTAGTTTTATCAACATAAGATGATTTGTTGGCATCTTATAGCTTCTAATATTGACTTTAACTCGAAAATTTCTAAACCTGTATTTGCTAATACTGTTAGCCGTTCTGTTAAAGACTTAGTTTCGAATTCTGATCTGGTTGATACCAAAGCTGACAAGGGTGGCCAAATTGTTGTTCTTGACAAATCATCTTATGTTGATAAAACTAATGATTTGATTTCTTCTGGGCCATATGCTGAAATTTCTAAAGATCCTAGTGATAAAGAGTTAAAAACTATTGCATCTGCTGTTAAGTCTGTTCAGTCTATTCCTTCAAATGTTAAACGCTCTGTTGTTCCATCTATTGCTAATTGTGCTAGATTTTATGCTTTACCTAAGGTGCATAAAGCTGGTATTCCTTTCAGGCCGATTGTTTCCAATATTGGTACGGCTTCGTACAAACTTGCAAAATATTTAGTCTCTGTGTTTTCTCCCCTTAGGAGTCACAATTTATTTACCATTAAAAATTCTGTTGAGTTTGTTAAAAAAATTCATAGTTTCGTTCCAAATAATTCTTTTATGGCTTCTTTTGATGTTAACTCTTTATTTACGAACGTTCCCGTCGAGGGTTCATTGTTATGCCTTCGTAGAAGACTTTCTGAATTTCATTTCACCAATACGGAAATTGAGGATTTAATTTTCCTTACCCGTACTTGTCTTAAACAATGTTCTTTTGTTTTTAATGGGAATTTTTATATTATGTTAGATGGTCTGGCTATGGGTAACCCACTTAGCCCCATTCTTAGTGATATTTACATGCATTATTTTGAGGTTAAGCTGTTCCAAAAACTGCAGTTCCAATTTTATGTTCGGTATGTTGATGATTGTTTTGTTCTAATGAACCAGAATCAGTTTGAGAGTGATGAGGTTTTATCTATTTTAAACTCCATTGATCCTCATATTCAGTTTTCTTGTGAGAAAGAACGGAATAATTGCATTTCATTTCTTGATGTACTTGTTTCTCGTACAGAAATTGGTTTTGAAACTACTGTTTATCGCAAACCTTTTGCTGTCTCTTTACCTCCTCATAGACTATCGTCTCATCCTCCAAATCAAAAATATTCTGCTTTCAATTCTTTTGTTTATCGCGCAATTGATATTTGTTCTTCGTCGGAACTTCTTAAAGTGGAACTTAATTATCTTAAAGCTGTGGCAATTGATAGAGACTATCCGCCAACTTTGATTGATTCCATTTATAAAAAACTTTCAAATAAATCCCAAACTAATGTTCTTAACCGAACCTTCATCAGAAAGAATTTGGTTGTTTTGCCATTCTTTCCATCTGTAAGCTATCAGGTTGCTAAGATTCTAAAACGTTTCCAATTCCAGGTGGTGTTCTCTCCTATTAATAAACTTTCATTCTCTTCTCTTAAAGATCCTATTCACCCTCTTAATTGTTGTGGAATTTATAGAATTAATTGTAGTTGTAAACTTGCCTATATTGGACAGACTCGGCGTGCTTTAAAAATTCGCTTGAAAGAGCATCAAAATTATGTGAAAAAACAACAATTAAATAAGTCTAGTATTGCTCAACATTGTTGGGATTCGAATCACTCTTTTGATTTTAACTCTTTTCAGATTATCCAAAAATGCCCCAATTCATCAGATCTTGACTTTTGGGAATCCTTTCATATTTTGAGGAACAGTTCTAACTTAGTTAACGATCTTAGTGCAGTTCCATATTTTTCTAACATTTGGCTCCCATATCTTTAATACTGTCCTTTCCCCATTCCCCCCCCCCTCCCTTTTTTTCCCCCACTCATTTTTATCTATCTTCCTTTGTTTATTTTTGCCTTTTTGTCTTGATTGACACCCCCCCCCCCCCAATTTTCTTCTATTTATCTTTATTTTTCCTTTTTTCGAATATTTTTTGTTTCTGTTTATCTTATTTCATGGTTTTCCATTCTGCTTTTCCTTTCTTGCGGTTCACGGTTACTGACAATTTCTTTTCTTTTTGTTTAAGCTTCGGCTTAATCCTTGTCCAATTGAATTCTTTCTTTCTGGGTTCGTACCTAAGCGAAAGCTCCTGACCTTTGCTTGCATTCCTATTGGTTCCTGATCGGTTTATAACTTTGTCATTGGTGTTTGGCTAATCCGCTGTTTTTATCTTTTAAGCTGCTTGCTTATCTGCTCTTGGCTTTTGTCGGATGTCTTTTCATCCATAAGCTCATTATTTTTGCATTGAAAAAGGCGTTCCCTGTAACGCCGAAACACGTGTCTGCTGTAATTTACAAATTTGTGCTTCTACTTACGTTGTTTGGTCTGACTTTACTTTCATTTATAGTTCAGCTGCAGGGGTGTCGGGCTGATGCTGTAAGTACACCGTGTTGCTTGTTAGATAACTATAATTTATTGTACGACCTGTACGGGAGTTTTACGTTTAATAAAAATAAAAAGCGAAAATTTGTAGAAATTTAGGTTGCCGTTCTTGCTATCACTTGGTTATTTATTTAAGTGAATATTTTTTTTGAACGTCACAAATTTGATACGGATAAACTGGCGATCCGGTTAAACGGGGGTCGGATAAACGAGGTTCAACTCTGCAATTATTAACCACGTATTAAAGACTGATGAGACGAGGAAAGAAGCATAAGTGTTAATCGAGTGATATAATAAAGTAGTGGTTTATAATCGCAGTCATTGGCGAGAAACGAAGTTACTGTTCAATCGAAGTTACAAAAATTTTGACTAAATACAAAGCTTGAGTCATCAATATCTGTATTTTTTAGTAATTTTAGATTAAAAGATAACAATATATCAAAATGAATTTTGAAGATAACTTAAGCATTTTTCAGGGCTAAGCATGATTAGATTATTACGTCCGACTAATGTGTTTTTGAGACCCTAATCAAGGAAGTCTTGCATTGATTACTATAAACTTGATAATGTACGACATCAGTA
Source organism: Uloborus diversus (assembly GCF_026930045.1). Taxonomy (NCBI): domain Eukaryota; kingdom Metazoa; phylum Arthropoda; class Arachnida; order Araneae; family Uloboridae; genus Uloborus; species Uloborus diversus. The sequence goes on along the minus strand of NC_072735.1, from coordinate 167,381,839 downwards.
CTGCCGTGGGCAGGTAAATGGCAGTATCTAAAGAAATGAGTTTCCGAGATATTTGAAGAAATGTGTGTTGGATTCAATTCTAACAATAGGGAAATGTTGGAATTAGACATTTTTTCCGCGCCTATTTTTCAGCGGAAACCAAATAAGAAAATTTGTACAGCAAAGTTAACGCACAACAGATAGCAAAAATGCAAAAAAAAAAAAAAAGAAAGAAAAATGTGCAGTTACTGCTCTTTACCTGCCCACGGCAGAACAGTTGAATGAATGAGACGTGTGCTCCGAGTTTATAATTGCTATGAGTAACCGGCGTTAGAAATTTAAATACTTATTATTCTAATTTATTGAAACAGCTTGGAGAAACTTTTTTTTTCTTTGAATACTTACCATTTTTATTCAAAAATTACGCAAAAAAAAAAAAAAAAAAATCTTTGCTTTAAGAAGAAAAAGAAATCAAATGATATTTAATGCATGATAAACCTAAATGAGCACAATTTTTGTTTGATTTGACAGCAGTTTCTTTCAAAATCTACTCACTTTTCCTTTCGAGACAAATTTGCGTAGGCTTTTAAAGCATGCCTTGCATACGCGAGTGTGTCAGTAGAAAGTGCACTAATTAGTACAAGTGGCACGTACGCGACTAATCGCGCAGATCTTAATGCTCACAAAACAGGTTAATTTGTTTTATGAGTTCCAAAACAACGCGACGATTTATCCGCTCTAGGTGTTATGACAGCTGAAATTTACTTGTAACGTGTGACTGGTTTATTCTTTAACTGCTTTCACCTCTTTGAACTAAAGCTCTCCTCGCCATTAAATAAAAAAAATGTCGCAATAACTCACACTTTGTTACATGATGTACAATTAGTTGCATATAATGCTTTTTTTCTATTTAAGGCAAATTAGTTGGTTTGATATGTGTGACAGAATAAAATATTCATGATTTCAAATTCTTCATTTTATAATTTGTGTTTCCACTAAAACAAAATGAGTTTCCTCTTTTTTTTTTTTTTTTGCTTCTTATGTTAATAGGTGCTAAAAGTATACCTTCTTCGGCATAGCTAGTTTAACAATAATTAGGAAGATTCAAGGAAAACTCGTCAGGAAACTTGATGATGGCTATTACTTGAGGAGCGACTGGATGAGTTGACGAACAAGATAGTACAGCATCTACTTCATCTTCCCTTTTGATTTTAACTACGAATGGCTACATTGTTATTCAAACTAGATACCTTCTATGCATAGCATGCTAGTTGATGCTAAAAATATAAGTTCTTCCCCATAGATAGTTCAACAATAACTAAGAAGAAACAAGGAAAATTCTTCAGATAACTTGATGATGGTTATTACAAGAGGAGCAACTTGATGAGTTGATGAACAAGATAGTACAGCAACTAGTTCATCATTTCTTTTCTCTTAACTACAAATGTTATTGCGATTCAAATCAGGTACTTTCTAAGGGAAGTGTGCTGAGGCTAGCCACAAATGATTTATCGAGATTAATTAGAACATTGATTGATTTCGGTAAACAGAAATTCAATTTAACCAAGCCAATAGTAATAATAAATAAATATAATTAACTAAAAATAATAATAAAATTTGATCTACGAAAAACATTTGAATGGGTCTCTAGAAAAAGGGCATGTGAGGCAGTGAAAAGCAAAGGGATGTAATCGGAAATTTTCGTTTTGAGTAAAATGCATTTAAAGATAACATCTACCAGGGCTACTAGTAACATCTCTTGCCCCAAGACGGAGGAGATGTTCACCTACCATGTGTACTGGTTATCTACAAATTTTTAATTTTGCGAATTACATCCCTTCGCTTCTCACTGCCTCATATGTTACACTTGATCTTCATTAATATATGTTTCGTCCTTCCTGTCCTAGAAGAAGGGCATATGTTACAAATTAAAAGTAAAATTTTTTATTTGTGGCATATGCCCTTCTTCTGGGAACCCATACATTTGTTTTTAAGATAATATGCAGTAGAAGTACTGCAGTACCTTGATTTAAGCGTAGGTTGAAACTTTTGGGACTGTTTTGACAGATAATGCTATATAAAGTTAAATCATTAAATAAGTTCGTAAAGGAATCAAGGCATTTTGTCTGCCACTGCTGTGGTAAAAGTTAATTCAACAAGTCATTCGAACAGCTGTTTTTCGCGTCACTTCTTCTGTAATTAAATGAAATATTTGACTACCATTATTACCTAAATGAAGTTTTTATTAAGTTTGTGAGAAGAATTAAATCTACGGTCTACGTTGAGTGAAAATCGCTTTCTTTTTTTCTTTTTTTTTTTCCACAGCGGGTTCTTATGTATCTTGAAACAGTGACGGTTTTGCGCCTTTAAACTTTCGTTTCCTGGGTAAAAAAAGAAGATCAACATATTGATAATATTGTCAGGTAAAAGAAGTTCTCAAATATTTTACTTTCTATTTGTTGGCGAACAAATTTTGAAAGTGTTTTCACTTTTGTGAAATTTTGTGTTCTAGTTATAGCTCTGCATTTTACTATTATATCTTGTACGCATAGATTATGAGGAAACATATAATACGACAGACCTACTTCTTTAATGGTAATTATTCTTAAAAATAACTCATTTCATTGAACAAAAACAGTTTTCTTGTAACAAGGTGCAGATATGGTTTTATACGTTGTCATCAACAACGCTCTAAAAATATTCATAGTAATATTATATAAAGTTTCTCTGACCAGATTTCTTAATGATTTTGTGAGACATGGGAACAAAAAAAGGTACTTTCAGAGTCGTTTTGGAACTGATATCGGAAAAAGAATGAAAAGATGCTCAAGTTACTCCCACTTAACTGGAACTGGAGATGGGAACGGTCGGGGGAAAACCGTAAATTTTGTGGAAAAACAATTATTTTACATTTTTTTCGGAAAAGTTTATTTTCTCTCGGGAATTGAAATTTTGAAGTTTTTTTTGCACAAAATAATATGTTCTGAAGATTATAATACTAACATTCAATTTTTTTTTTTTTGGTTTAAATACTTTTTAAATATTTAATATCCCACATGAAAACACTTTGATTATGCAAGCTGTAATACAATTTAATTTCCCTGGATAACAAAGTATTATGTGTTTCTTACCTCGCTAAAACTGTAAACATGGAACAGAATTACACCAATATTCTCGCGTAGTGTAAACGCCTAAGTTAAAATTTTCATATATTTTCATTTAATTTATGTGTATTATGCGTAAACATGTACATGTAACGAACTTTTAAAACAAAAAGAAAAACAACTTCCTGTTTACAATTTCACAATTCAAAAATGAAAAAAAATTTTTTTTTTTCATTTAATGTATGTGTAATATGAGTAAACATGTACAAATAACAAACATTTTATTAAAATTAAAAAAAAAATACTGCCAAAAAAATAGTTTAAACACTTTATGAAAAATCACGCGCTATCAAAGTTAATTGCCGAATGTTGATTTGACCATTTTCGATGCTTTTTTGGTGTTTGAAATGTACTATCAGTTAGATAACATGAAGATTTTCTTAATAATAAAAGTTTTATATATATTTTCTAAGAAGGAAAGATAGATGGCATATTTTTTTAAATATGCAGTACATTTTGTAAGAAAGTGTAACTATTAAACTTAATTTTAATTCGCAAAAAGCATTTTTTTCCTATTTTCCTGGAAAAAAAAGATAAATAACTTTTTTTTTTTTCATGGCTTCAAAATTTCCAAAAAATAGTATCTATAACGGGAACATATATTTATTTCAACTAAGTTTTTTAAAAAAGTGTCAAAAAGGTAGTTACTTTTTGGTAAATCTGTGTGCTTAAAATTTACAAGAAAACTAAAGGATCACGATATCACTTAAAATCAGCAATACATAACAATGTACTTGTACTTAGATAACAACATAAATTGCAGTTGAAAAAAAAAATCAAAAATAATATCAAAGCTTAAAAAATACGAAATCTAAAGTACGAAAAATAAATACAAATAAAAATAATTAATGGTGTAATCATGTATCGTTTTTCATTTTATCATATCTGTATAAGAAAATATAAACTTAAAAGTAATATTTTAAACAACAAGTAAAGATTTTTTGAGATAGAATTATCAGACACAAAATATGTCATAATATATGTTTCGTAATTATGAAGTCTGAATTATGTATGACGAAAAATGAAATTACAACAAAATATTAATATTTGGGTAATAGTAACTATAATAGCAAACTTTTTTTTTAATCAAAAGAAATGTAGAGAATTAAACAAATTTACCGCAGAAGGCCCACAAACGTTTTCATTAAACAATAGCAGTGAAAAGTTTTTTTAAAAAAAATGAAAATCACTGCTTACTTTTTTTTTTTTTTTTGTTACAGTTTGTTTTGTTGTATCTTCTCAAAATTTAGGATAGGAAATGCTGTATGTATTTGAAAGTTAGTAGCCACAAGCATTTCAGGGCTGTATTCAAGGGGTGGGTTTTATGGTTCTAACCCCCTCCGAAACGTTCCAAAACCATTCCAAAAAGTACTTTTCGCCATACTTTTTGCAATTTATTTTTTTCAATTTCATTGAAAAATGAAATTTTTACTATTGAAAAATTGTACAAACTCAGTGTTTTTCCTGAAGCATTTATTTATTCATTTATTCGTAGCTATTGCTAACATCATTTCTTGCAAAATATTACAGCGTTTTTCTTCAGACTCAAAAACATCAAAATACTTTTAACTTTAAAGGGCTAAATTCTATATTTTACATGTTTTCATTACTGTTGAAAAAATATTAATTTAATTAGTATTACTTGGAATGCGGCTACAAGCATCTAATCTTTTGAGTTATCGGAAAAACATCGATTAATAGGAGTACAGAAAGTTATGTATAGTGCACATTAAATATTTTTATCTTCATTAAATAGATATGTCGTCTTTTACACTTGCGTTAAACTAACAAAAAAAATTGTCAAAAAAAAAAAAAAATGTGTTCGGCAAAACCCTCCCCAAAACACAAGTCTGGTTATGGCCATAAATCAGTTCTATGTTTTAGCTCACTCATCCCTCTTTTCAGGCGCTTATTTCTGCACTCAACAACGGTATGTTCTACATGACAATAAGTACTCTGACACAACTGTTTTCGGCTATAGTCCCGTTGTTGGAACGTAAAACATGCTTGAATAGGACTATGAGAAATTTTCACATTTAGGGGACCACGTGCTCTGATGATTTAAAAGATCCATAACATTACAACTATACTCCAGGGTCCTCGATACCTACCACTACACGTTGTTTAACCGGTTGAATGGGGCCATGAAGACTTTATATATATGTATATATACGGACCAGGACCCAAATAACCCCTGATCCAGCACCCTCAGAGGTATTGATATGGATAGGGAAATTGGTGGACTTTGTGACCACGACATATTTAACATGCTTTATCACCATTAGCGAACTTGGAGGAGCTTCGAGTTGGCTGGAATCGAGCCCGGAACCGTCCAGATACGAGGTCAACGTTTTAGTGATCAGGCAACCACGGTGCAAAAATCCATTACAACCAACACAAATGTAAGCAATAACTGCTGATATTATTTGGGGGAGAAAAACAAAAAAAAAATTAGCAATTACGTTATGCAAAGTTTGGAATTAAATTACTTCTAAAAAAAGTTTTGAAAAAAAAAAGAACCGACTTCAAAATTGCTCTAAAAGTGAAAAATAGTTGTATTCTTTAACCACCATCGATAATACTTTTAAACATAATTTTTGAAGTTGGCGCAAAAACAAAAAGTAAAATCCAGTGTAACGATGCTTCGTTCATATTTTTTTCACAAAATCATCCAAAAGATAGGAATGAAACCTTTACACTGTTACTCAAATATGCTGTTTTCAATGCATAATGTATGTGATAGTGAATAAACTGGGCCTATTTAAATTTATAGTTGTAGTTGAGTCATGGCTGTGAATGATCTTATCTATCGTTTTTGCGCCAACTTCAATAATTATGTTTAAAAGTAGTATCGATGGTGTTTAAAGAATAAAATTATTTTTCACTTTTTAGAGCAATTTTGAAGTCGGTTCTATTTTTATTTTCAAACTTTTTTATTTCATTCTTTTTAGTGTAAATGTACGTATTTCAGAAATAGTAAGAAGTTACTATCACGAAACTTCACCTTATTTTTTTCATAAAAATGATCGATACTAAAAAAAAACTATGAATACGCCTTAAACATTAAGCGATTGGCACTAAAAATTTATCTTTGTTCCTCTTTGGAATTCATTTGTACGTTAATTTAATTATAACCATTTAAATATTGCGTTTTCCCTAACTAATTTACATTTCGCAGCATCCAAGCTGCTTGTGATGTATCTCCTTACTTGGCCTCGAACATCTGTTATTGGCATAGATGATAACGATAAAAATACTACTATAGTTGATATAAACCTAACCTGGTAGCATTGTGAAGGCTAAGCAGATCCTAATCACTCCATTACCTCGCTTCCAGGTTAGGTTTACCCCCAGAGCAATGACACTGAAGAAACTTGATGCTTGCTTCAGAGAAGCCTTCATTCAAAATTATCATTACAATTACCATTAATGTTACTGTTGTTTGGCACCAAACTTTTGTAATAAATGGTTTTATATTTAATCATTTAATGGGGAAATTCATAAAATTTAATGTTTTTTGATCATAACTTTTTTTCTAAAGAATAAATACGGTCAAGCAAAGTAATGGGACCTAAGTTGAGCTATCCCCTATCCATTAAAAAAAGAATCATCACAATCGCTCCACTAGAGGTGAGACGCTGTGAGTGGACAAAAAAAAAAAAAAAAAAAAAAAGAAAGAAAAAACATACATTATGGTATGAATTGATAACTGCCTCCTTTTTAGCCTACTTTCCCAGTAAAAGTCAGAAAAAGAAGAAAAAAGCATGAGAGAAGGCTCAATGCATCTTAAAAATATCGCGAAAAACAAAAAAATGTCAAAAATAATTAAATAAATATCGAAAAATTAAAAATTGGAAAGTAGGGTATTGAGATGGGGGAAAATGTCTGTCGGCCTCTCTGTCGGTCTGCCCCCCCCCCCCTAATAACTTTCGAATGAATAGTCCGATTCGAAAAAACTTTTTTTTGTTCGAAAGATCTCGGCGAGGACACCTCATTCCCATATTTTACTTTTTGATTTGAACTATTTTTTGTTCAGTTTTGAACAGTTCAAAAAAACTTAACATTATCTTCTACGGGGAAATTCAAGGCAATTCCGAACTGTGAGGCGAATTTGCTTCAAACAAACTTTGTAGGAAAAAGCTTTTGATGAAAAACTTGTATGTAAAATATCTTTTTGATTTGAACAATTTTCCGTTCAGTTTTGAACAGTTCAAATCCCTTAACAATAGCGCCTACGGGGAAACTGAAAGTCAATGTAGATTCTGTACTTGAAGGCGGATTTACTTCAAACAAATTTTGTTGGAAATAACTCTTGACGCCAAACTCCAGAGATTGACTCCGAGAATTTAGGCGCACTTGACTACTCCGACTCCTGTGCCCGACAATTAATCGGACTCCGACTCCCCGACTTCGACTCTGACTTCGTAGCTTTGGTAAAAAATTATACCCGGAGGACAAATGACTGACTCCGATCCTTAAATATTCGACTCCGACGCATTTATCTAAAAATGAGATTGACTTCGACTCCGACTCCGCAGCTATGGTTTTAACTGTGAAATAATTATTGTTGATATGACTTGTTTTTATTTTTACGCTAAAGTTTCAATTTAGGTACTCAGTTTTTGGCGAATAAACTGGAAGTCATTTATGTTTCTACATAAAGATATGCGCAGACGATTTTTTTTTTTTTTTTTGACAATGAAAATTATTTCTTTAAGTTGACATTTTATCGTTTTTTTTTTTTTTTTTTTTTTTTTTTTTTTTTTGTTTTGTTTTGTTTTGGTAAATGCATTAATTCATTTAAAAAAATGTTTTTGGCAACAGGGGAAAAAGACGGTTTTTTTTTTTTTTTTTTTGATATGATGTATTTATTTTAATGAGCTTATTAATTTTAATTACTATTTTTTCGTTTTGAAAGCTGTTAAAGATTTTTTTTAATGGAAAAAAGTGTATTAGCTACTTTGTTTAAAAGTTGCTGCTATTTTATTTGTTCGTTTTTTTTTTCTTTTTTTTCTTTTTTTTTATGCATCTAATTTTTTTTAGATGAGTGAGGAATATTTTATTCCTAGAAATCAGCTTAAAGTATTTTGAAAATATGTTTGAAAAAATTTGCGACTTTAGCTATTTTTGAGAATATTGATCAGGTACTAGAAAGTAGTATGGGTATACGGGAAAGTAGGCTCGTCTAGTTCTAGACAGAACTTATTGTTGAAGTCGGTTAAAAATCATGACCGTACTACCCAAACGCTAAACAAATGACAAGCGGATTGTTCTATGAAGTAAGCGTCTAAATATGATTACGCGGAAAAAGTACTAAAAATTAAAATATTTTTGCTTAATTAGCTGTTATTAATTCTAAATTTAACGCGTAAACATCATTTTCCGTTACTTAGATTGTACTGAAGCAATATTTTACTCGGTTGTTGATATTTAAAGGTTCAAACAACATATTTCATTAGTTGACTTTAGTTAGACTTAGGTTTCCTACGTGTTTTCAAGTTCTCTTCACTGCAGTAAGAATAACAGTGCAAAGAAAATGAATTTACAGGATTGCTCATGGAAAAGTCGATATAATGGAGCACCTTCATCGATAAAAGTTTAAAAATATCAAAAAATAAATCCGTTTCTGGAAAATAAAACTTTTTACAATCAAAGACTGCAGCTTATTTATTTTTTTTTTTTTAACTTGTAACGTTATTTTTTCTCTTTTCAGGTTTCTATATTATAAAGCAGGATCGCGACACCCTTAGAAAAATTGGGTCTTTTCCGAAATTTTAAAAGTTGTTTTTTTTTTCTTTTTTCTGAAAGAGCATGCTTAAAAGCGTAGGATCTGACCATTTTTTAAATAATTTGACTAAGTTTAATATTTTTACTATTTTAATCGGTGCGCTTTTATTGTTTACGCTTCTACCGATGACAACACAATCGATGAACTGTCATCTAGTGATGCCATTCGCAGAGCGCAGTATTTAATTCACATCTTTACTCACGTGCACTGGCAACGATAGAGTTAATAGCAAGCGTAGAGCGCAATATTTAATCCGCTTCTTGACTATCATAACGTGGAAAAGTGGTAGACAGGTGCGCCGAAGAACATCATTTGTGAGGTCATAAAGACCACGTCTTATTTTCAAAATTGGACATTTTAAAAAATTAATTAAAAATTAAGCGTTGGGAAAACAAAAGTACTTTCTCGTTATTTTTTTTCTTTTTTTTTTTTTTTGCTTATTCTATCAATTTCAGCGACTAAAAGTAGTACTTCTGACTGAAGGAGACAACTCTTTTAGAACTTTTTCCCCAGCACCACAATCCATCTCTTTAATTTATACACCCTGCTATAAAATAAAGTTAATTACTTCATGTTTCTAAAAATTTGATTTCATAAATTTCAGATCATCTTTTGAGATAATTTACTCACGCAAATTATCCTTAAAAAGGAACACGGAACACTGACAAATCGAAACACAACAAACGCTGTATCATAATGCAGATAAAAATTTAATAACAGTAAAATGAAATGCACAATTTTTAAAAGTATAAAATATGTACGCATCAAAAAAATTCAAATTCTCAATAAGTAGTATAAAACAGCACTTTTGCTTTCAACTTCAACAAAACTCCAGTAAAAAAGAGTGCAAAAGAAAATAAAGAAATAATTGAACATAGGGAACAAAATGAAATAGTTAAGATAATTTGACTTTTTCAAAAGGAACAAATTGGAAATTTATTTTTAAATCTACAGTAAATAAAGAAACAACAATATATTTTAAAATAACACTTGTATTAAAACATTACTTTTTATTTTTGGCAGTAAATTTGCATCTTCAAAAAGAAAAAATCATCTTGCATCTTGAAAGAAAAAATCCTTTTTTTTTTTGGAGCAGAGTGAAAAATAAATTTTCTAATAAAATTTTTCACTCAAATACTTTCTTAGATTATCGAAAATAATTTTGATCAAATGAATAAGTAAGTAAAATAATGACTTAAATGAAATAGTTAATGAAACACTAAATGAATAAATTAATTAATTATGAGAAAAAATGAGTGAATAGAATATTGAACAGATAATAAATAAGTGAATAAAGGAATAAAAATGAGAATTATTAGATGAAGGAATGTAAATTAATTAATTAATAATTTTTAAATACGTATGTGATTTAATAAATGATTGAATAAGTAAAAAAAAGAAACTTTCCCTCTGCCCCATCCACTACGCTCAGCATGTACTTGACTAATTGTACGAAGCATTTCAAACAAAAACAAGCTTAACATTAAATAAATAAATATCTCACCGAATAAAAAAAAGGTCTATATTAATATTTAAAATGCTAATAACAGGCCCTTAATCATTGTATAATAGCAAAAATATTTTTTAAGTTACAACAAAACATTACAGTATGAATATCAATTTTTGCAAATTGCTCATATTATTATATGCTTTAATTTTCAATGATATATTTTTAATGACTGGAATAGACTACATATGCTTCTACATAGTTAAATTGTTACAGATAGGTGGCGCTAAAATCAGAGTAAATGTTTCACCATTTCACTTTGCCCTACTATTTCACTTCCCTCACATACCCAAACTTGTTAAGTTTGTTTTGCCCCCCAGTAACGGGAGGTCACCGTGACCTCCCAGAAACTTCCTTATTCGGCAAATTTTGCCTGAAGGTTCAGCCAAATTAGGAGTTCTATTCTGCAAAATTATCATCATTCGGCGAAATTTGGGGTTGCATCCGGCAAATTTAGAATTTTCGCCTTCCCAAAAATTTGAATGTATGGCGCCATTGTGCGCCCCATTAGCACCTTAGCTTTAAATTTTAAATTTCTCATAATTAACTGTTTTCACGAAATAACTCGAAAAATTTATTAATCAATATCTGTACAGATCATATTAAACAATTGATGAAAGCTGTGTTGTACAACCTACCTAAGGGGAAATGATATCGCATCGAGACATAAATTTTTATTAAAAAACTATCTGATTTTTCAAGATAAGTAATTAAATATACGTAGTATCCAATTTAGGATGTGAAGACAGACAGACATACAGACACGTCATCCATCAAGTGTTCTGAAAGTTACTGAGATTTAACAAATGACTCTGCAAAATTTATGACGAAGTTAATTCATAGAAAGACTCTTCTAACGTGCTTAACAATCCAACAAAGTTAATCTTAAATATCATTACGGTCTCCAATGATAATAGAACTGATACTGCTGATCTTCAATTTGCTTCAATTAGAATTCGCCTGGAATACAGCCAGATTTGTTTTCCAATTTTTCTGAATTGCGCTGAAATCTGCTGCAGAATTAAGTTAAGCGTACTTAAGATATATAACGGTATGATTAGAAAACGTATTTTTTCCCCGAGGTTATATGAAAGTTAAGTTAATTTATAGTCATTAAATAATTTTCAGATTTTCGAAATTTAAACTTACGTAAATGTCCAGTAATACAGCGTAATATATCTATGTATTTATAGAGAATATGCAACTTTTTCGCCTTACATTAGAAATACTGCAGCTGCTTTAGAGCACCAGTTCTAATCGAATATTGAAAAGCGTAAACAGCTTTTTATAAGCAAGCAATTTCCTAAATTGAACTTTGGTTTATTAAATGGAAAACGAATAAAATACTGTAGGGGTTGAATAATTGGTAGAGGCAGCAATATATTTTTCTTTCCAAGGACACTCTTCGGCACAATTAACTTTGGCGGCATTGAGTCATGAAGTCCTCACTACTTGAGGAAGTTGCTGATTACCAAAAATGAACATTTTGAATTTTGTCCTCCATTCTTAAAAGGAAACCGTACGAAATAAATAGCAACAAAAAGAGCATAGCAAAATGTTTCTGGACGCATAAATAATTTGCCCTCGTGTCCCCGTTATCAAAATAAAAGGTCTTAATTTGTAGGAAAAGTCGCCAAATTTCGCGAGTTTCGGTGAGTAATGGAAACTCACCGAAACATACCTCATTCATACGCTTTGCAGATGGATGTCCTACCTCATGCAGACGGTAAAATCGCGTCGTAGTACCTTCAATTTCTCACGAAGTTTCTACATTTGGCACTTATCTCAAATTTCGGTAGACTTAAAGACCTTATATCTCGATAACGTCAGAACGAGGGCAGATAAATTTTGTGCCAAAAAAAATCTCAATATGCTCTTTCGATCGCTACTTATTTAAAATGATTTTCATTATTACATTACTGTTCGTGCGGTTCGTGCGGTGGTTAGAGGTGCATAGTAGCACTCATCAACTCACTTCGCTATCAGGGGCGAATACATGGGGACGGTCATGGGTGTCATGCCCCCCTCCCTTCCTTCACAAACCGTCGTCACTATTATAGATCCACATTGTTCTCAAGCAATTATTGAACAAAATGTAAACGATTGCAGGAATCCTTTTTAGTTCATTAATATTTCCTAAAAGTAAATATTTTAAATATTACTTCTTTTCATTCCCTATGAAATTAATTAGTAGCGTTTTTGTTCCATTAGGTTCAATATTCCTGGCCGATTTCGTGCTTTTTATTGACACTCAAGTAGTTTCAGAAATTTTATCACCCAAAACCGTAGGTTCATTTGTAAGAGAGAAAGGGGGGCCTCAGCATGCCCCCCCCCCTAAAATGGTAGTCTGTATTAGAGATGAGACGGGCTCAGCCCGTGCCCGACAGTTCGAACTTGGGGCCGAAGCGGGCTCGGGCTCTAGAACCGAAAATAGCTTTCGGGCTCGGACTCAAGCAAAGATATTCAATCGTCAATCTCCAAACAAATTGAAAGCAAATAAACATTTTTCTACTACAGTGGTGGACAAAATTATAGACTCAAATTTTTTTTATTTCGTTTCAATTACAACATGACTCAGTTTAAATTATTTTCATTGAAGTAAAGATGAATAGTTGAAGAAATAGTTCTAAATTTAGTACATCTTATCAATTAAATTAAAAAATTCATAAAATTAGAAAATTTGCAAATTTAATATTTTATCATTACGTGAAACCTGGACAAAAATATAAACTCAAAGGTAAAAAATCCAGGATTACGAGAAAGTTTCGTTCGAAAATGTTAATTTAATGCCATGGAATGAATAAATGTTGCCATCAGTGATTGCTAAAAGTTTTGTTTTTGGAAATTTATGAGAAACATATAACTGCATCGCTGGACAAAATTATAAACTCATTTTTTTTTCTTTTTTTTCAATTATAATTTAATTTAGTTAAAAAAAATTTTGTTCCAGTAAAGATAAATAACTCTCTCAGCATGGTAAAGCAGGATTGGCATTTCTTAATGGAAGATAGAACGCTGAAGATTACCAATTAATACTGGAAGATCATCTAATACAAATACAAAAGTGACGACCAGCAACAGGCTCTGGGCCCAGCTAGACTGGTCCTAGTCCATTTACAATCCCCAGTGAAGATCAATGGCCCTCTTAAAACTATCTACTCCCTTGCTCATGACCACCTCTTCCGGTGAGCTGTTCCAAGTGCCCACGACCCTGCTAAAATAATAATTTTTCCTAATATCCATGTTGGCCCGAGATTTAAATAGCTTAAAACAGTGACCCCTCGTCCTGTTTTCAGTGCTAAACTTCAGCCCCGTAACATCTTTCGTTCTAATAAATTTAAACAGCTGAATCATGTCCCCTCGGTCTCTTCTTTGCTCAAGACTGTACATTTTTAGCCTTCTGAGCCTGGAATCATACTCTAAGTGAGAAAGTCCATTTATTAGCCTGTAGCCCGCCTTTGAACCCTTTCCAATACATTAATGTCTTTCTTAAGATAAGGAGTCCAAAACTGAACAGCATACTCCAAATGGGGTCTTACCAAACTTCTATATAAGGGCCTTCCCCTTTTTTTTCAGATTTCTTACCTTTTGCTCATCCGATTCCTGGAGGTAACTGGTTATTTTAGCAAGATAACGCAAGTGTACACACAGCGAAAAGTACAAAAGAATGGTTCAAGCGCTGGGGTATCAAAGTTATCAAATGGCCAGCACGTTGTCTGGATCTTAATCCGATTGAAAATCTTTGGGGGGCTACGGTTTGCAAAGTTTATCATGATCGGCACCAGTACCAAACCACAGAGGAATTAAAAAGGGCAATACTTTCAGCATGGAACCATATGCCACTTTAGCTGTTGGAAACTCTTGTGAAATCTACATGCCCAGCCGCATATTCGAGGTAATTCAGAAAACTGGGGGCCCAACTCGTTTTTAAAAGTTTGTAGTTTACACTAATGGCTAGATTTAATGCAGTGTTAATTTTTAAAACATTTCAAATATTGATTTTTTTTTTTCAATTTATCCATGTTAATAGCAAAATTACATTTTCCTAAATCTATGCTTTTGTTTTACTGAAGTAATTGCAAATGTAACTTAATTAAACTCGAAAAAAATTAAAATTTTGTCAGCTTATAATTGTGTTTATGCGGTATTGTTAAGTTTGTAATTTTATAATTCAGCATTGGTTCATTTTTGGATATTAAATGATTAAGTATTTGAATAAAATTCTACTAAACTTCAGAGTTTCTTACTTTTGTGAGTTGATACTTTTGTCCAGGTTTCATGTATTATAAAGATATTAAAGTTGAGATTTTTTTAATTAAAATATTTATTTGATAAAGTTAATGAGTTATACTGAATTTAGGACAATTTAGTCAGTTATTTATCTTTACTGGAACAAAAAGTTTTTTAACTGAATTAAATTATGATTGAAAAAACGAAAAAAAAAATGAGTTTATAATTTTGTCCAGCGGTGCATTTATATGTTTCTCATTAATTTCCAAAAACAAAACTTTTAGCAATCACTGATGGCAACATCTATTCATTCTATGGCATTAAATTAACATTTTCGAACGAAACTTTCACGTAATCCTGGATTTTTTACCTCTGAGTTTATACTTTTGTCCAGGTTTCACATAATTATAAAATATTAAATTTGCAAATTTTCTAATTTTATGAATTTTTTAATTTAATTGATAAGATGTACTAAATTTAGAACTATTTCTTCAACTATTCATCTTTACTTCAATTAAAATAATTTAAACTGAGTCATGTTGTAATTGAAACAAAATAAAAAAAATTTGAGTCTATAATTTTGTCCACCACTGTATGAGGAAATGAAGAGAACATCTAAATCAGTTTAATCAATGTGAAAATTTAACCAAGGAAAATAAAAAAAAAAGAAAATCAATTAACGCTTATTTATAGTGTTTCTTTTTTTTTTTTTTTTTTTTTTTTTTTTTTTTTTTTTTGCGATTACTATTGCAATATGTCATACTGTAATGCATTTGAAGTGGAGCATTTTGAGAAAATTTAGAAACTTCTCTTAATGAAGAACATTTGACATACCATTTTTCATTAAGAGAGAAATCATGTCAGGCTCTAGAAGGCAACATTTCCTGATACAAAAAAGTTTTCTTCGGGCTCGGTCAGGCTCGGATTTTTATCCGAGACAATATCACCCGGGCTCGGGCGGGCTCGGTTACAAATGTTCGGTCTCGAGTGGATCCGGGCTCAAAAATGAGCCCGAACTCATCTCTAGTCTGTATCCGACCCTGTTCGCTATACAATGCCCCAAAAGAAATAAAAATCGAATTTCGGTTAGCACTTAAATTTCACTCTCTTTTTCTAATTCTACCTTACCTTCATTTATATTTCGTCCTGGTACGCACGATCCATCATTTAAACGTGCTCTTAGTTTTTAAAAAAAAAATAAAAACGATTCTCAAGCCATCGGTGATATATCCACCTTAAAAGCATCATCCTCGACAATGCCCTGCTTTGGGAGGAAAGGCAAATAAATTTCCTTAACTGGCGTGACCCCCGAAGTAAACCGAGACAGGGCCCCATGCGGTGCCCGAAAACGATGGGGTCAGCGGAGGGTTCATCGCGAAGGGGTTGACACAAGCGCTCGCTGAGCCCACCGACGTCATACCTGGCAGTTGTTTATTGGGAGGTGGCAAGATCTCGGATTGTGTCATGGAAATCAGAGAAGCTTTAAAAGGAAGATGGATTGTGACGGATCGCAGAGGAAAGTTTCGATTATTGTTTTTTCCTTCTTTATGTTCCTGGCTCTCAGTCGGAATGTCGAGCGCTGGAATTGTTTAGGATGTAATTGCTACTGTTGCAGTTGGCGTGAATGCATGAGAACAGCACGTCGATTCATCGCGGTACAAATTTGTCTGGGATTGAATCATTGTGGCTTTAGTTCGCCAAGAACATGGCGAGCTAAGTCACCTCTAATAGTGCCAAGTTCAATAGATAATACTCCTTTTTTTTTTCTTTTTTACGCGGAAAAATCGCATATGCATAAAAAGTGAAAGTGAGTTTTAAAACCACATTATTATTGTTCAAATATTTTATCAAATATTTTGAAGTAAAAAAAATAGTCTTGAAAATTAGCATTAATTAAAAAGATTGCTGTAAATTTACTATGTAATAAATTGTTGCCATAAAGAGCTACTAACAAGTCATAAGCAGCAATCAATGCCACAATGAATTAGCCAAAAGCCAAACTATGCAGAACAAGGGAGTTTCAGCTAAACTTGGAAGTGGTAAGGCTTCGGGATCAGAGTCAGGGAGTCAGAATCGGATTTGGGGATTACGGTCAGAGTCGGGAGCCGAAAGCTTAGAAATTCCTATGGTGGGAGTCGTTCATTTTCTCTCCGAGTCCTAAACTCTGCCAGGGCTGTGGAGCAAGAATCGGAGTCTGACGGATTTGGGATTGAAAGAGTGAGATTACTGTTCTAAAATTTCTGGAGTTTGAATCGGAGCCGAATGTGAATTCCCTCACAATCCGTAGCCCTGTTCAGAAAATATTTGATACATGGCAGATACGATGACGATTCGGAATAATATAACATTACAGGGTCGGAATTAGTAGCTCATACGGTAGAATATGTTCTATGAGCAGGCCCGGATTACCCATTAAGCCAACCATAAGGCCCTGGATAAGGGGCGCAAGCTAAAGGTGTTAATATAGCGGAGGAAAAAAATATAATCCTGCTCGCGCTGAGCAGAAAAAAAGTGCTATTGGAGAAGAAGGCGTAGTGCTTGAGTTGAAACAATTTCATTTTTGGTCAATGCAGATAATTTTCAATATCTTAAATTTGAACAATCTTTTCTTAAAAATATAGCTTTGCCAAATATGTAAAAAACTTATTAGAAGCTAGTCACACACAGGAAAATCAGCAAAAGCCGTGATATAGAAAATGTTCAGTTTTAAAACTTGCTCATGAAACAGTTTTTATTTTGATGTCTTGAAAGTCAGTAAGAATCAGCGTTTATGTGTGTGTGCATGTATTTGTGTATGTCCGTGTACTTGACCACGTGCTTGTGTGTGCGTACAATTGATTAAAAGAAAAAATGAACAAAATTGAATGTGGAAGGGAAAAATATTGTAAAAGAAGTCAGAAAATAAAATAAGCCAATAAAAATGTCTTGCACCTTAGCTGGAAGGAATAAATACTAGCGAAATACCAGAGAAATAAATGACCGAAGAATGCGTATTTTGGAATGTGTGTAACAGGAAAAACTGAATAACAAGAAAAATGAACGAAACCAGCGACAAATTTAGAACGATAACGCGTGGATAACGAAACTGAAATACGACACACAGGCAAGATTATGCCAAAATAAAATAATAATAAATATACTAATGAAACAAACAACATTTTGCGATAAAACTGACTTCTATATGTAAAATGATCCCCTGAATCTAAATATGATCTCCACCCCCTCACCCACTACTTTGTAAGGATAGCTCGCCTCTAAAAGAATTTTCAGTTTTCGACAGTTTCTCACAGCCATCAGTGGCGCAGCGAAGGGAGGGGGTGAAAACAGCACCCAGAGGTATTGGTTTTAACATAAATGCAAATTTTAATACAGTAGTTTATGTATATGAAAGGGCTGTTTTGATCCAAAAAAAAAAAAAACTTTCAGAAAGTATTTTTGGTTACAAAATCCCTTTCAGAAAGTATTTTTAATTTAAAAAAAAAACTTCCAGAAGGCATTTTTGATTTTAAAAAAAACCCTCCAGAAGCTATTTTTAATCAAAAAACCCTCTCCACGAGGTATTTTTGATCAAAAAAAAAAAAAAAAAACCAAGAAAGTATTTCTGGCTGCGTTTGTGTCAGCTATTATTTTGATTTGGAGGGTAATTCAGAATTATACTAACCGTTAGCATTCTTCTGAGGGTTTAAAGAAGCGAAGAAATGTTCCAAAATATAAACATTTGCAGTAAAAAGAGAGATTTGGGGATATTCCCCCCACCAAAAAAAAGTTTTTTTAATCATCAAAAATTATATTTTCCTCTTGTCTTCTCTTTTTTTTAAACACTTTTTTCATTTATTTTCCGGTGAGAAACCAGACTGTCGGCCACACTCCTATGAGACCATGTCCTATAAAATACTTTAATATTGCAAAAAGAAATTCAAGAAATCTTAGAAGCACCGCATGTTGCATACGAGCGTCGATCAGCCAAGATACTTTTCACATTTTTAATATTTATTCAATTTAAATTCACGCATATAACTAAGATTAAAAATGAAATAAGTATGCTAAAATTATAGCGTCAATTGAGATTTATTTCTGGGGATTCGCCGCCCCCATTGTTTGTTATTTCTTAGAAAAGTGATAAATAATGGAGGATTAGATTATACTTATAGAAATACTACTGAAATAAATTTTCCTGCGTGTGTGTGTTTATTAATATTTATATTTTTATTTTAAAGGAATTCTAAGGCATTTTCTGCACTCCTAAAAGATGCATCTGTATACCAAATTACACGTTTCTATACCATACCGTTTACCCGGAACACTCGCCGCACACAAGTTTTTTTTTTTTTTTTTTACTTTTTACGTATTGATTAACCTTATTGATGTGCATTATAATTAAGGGCCTTGAAAGCTTGTATAAAAAGAATAGATGAAGAAAAAAATTTAACAAACAATAAGACCACCAAGCCCGAAGATAAAACAGCACTGCAATTACACAGGAAAAGAAAACTATTTTCCACTCATGAAAATCAGAACAGGATTTTAAAAAAGATGGACGATGATAGATGACAAAGAGTAAGGTTATGTAATTGACTTCACTGATTATGATTCGATATTGCAGTTGCGAGAAACTTGCGAATATCATACGATATTCATCATGTTGTCAATAATATTATTGTCAATTAACCCAATTGATTCCTCGAAGAAATCGTTATTCAAAAAGTTGTTTTCTTGTCATTTAGTTGTAAAGTATGCCAAAATGATTTGAATATGTGCAATAACCATAGCCGTAAATAAATTATATTGTTTGAGGTGTATTTTGTCAACAGTTAACAACTAGTACGCTGTGGCCATCACGAAACTTTCTTCTATATTTTTCCTTTTTCTGATCCCTCCCCATGCTTGACGAGGAAGCAATATTCCTAACAAAAACAAAATTACACATGCAAAAACTTGACGACCATCTCAATGTCTGAATTATTGTAAAAACCAAACAAAGAGCGAAAATTGAAAGTTACTTTAAAAGCATTACTTGAATTAATTACAAATATTTTATTTATTAACAAACATAAGATGGCAACAGTTAAAAATTTTAAATCATTGAGATAATATTTCCGATCATTTCCATACAATTAAAATCACGAGAAATACGCAGACGACAATCTATTACGATTTATCTTTCTTATTAATGCATTAATAAAACTATTTTTATTCGCAAAAAAAAAAAAAAAAAAATCAACACCTCTTGGAGCGATTGGAGTCAAAATCGAACCAAAGCCTGTTTACGTATGGATTCACATATATTCCAAATTTCAACCAGAACGTAGCATTACTTCTTGAGATAGGGCACTCACAATGGAAAAAAAGAACGGGCCGATTGCGCTACCCCCTTTTTAGCTGTTGACACCAAAATAAAATCAGCTCTTATACCCACTAAGGGCTACTTGTCAAAAAATTTTTGTTTGATTCCGTTCGTTATTTCTTGAGATACAGCAGTCACAATTGACGACAAAAAACGTTCTATAACTCAACCCCCGTTTGAGCTATTGACATCAAAATTGAATCAACACCTGCTCCTGTTAGGGGCAACATATGGACCAAATTTTGTTTGAATCTGCCAGTTACTTCCTGAGGAATAGCAAGCACGCGTAACTCAAAAAACGTCCAATTGCTCCACCCCCTTGGAGGAATTCGCGCCAAAAACCAATGGGCACAAGTTCACATAGGGGCACATATGTGTACCAAATTTCGTTCAATTTCATGCGGTAGTTTTTGCTGTAGAGCGGCCACAAAAAACTGGTCACACACAGACGTGACACACAGACAGACAGACATTTTCCAAAAATAGTCGAAATGGACTCAGCACACCTCAAAACGTTCGAATCCGTCAAAATTCGAAATTCGAAAATTTGCACGAATCCAATACTTTCTTCTATATATTAGATATAGAAGAAAGTAAAAAAAGAGCATGCCAAAGCTACGAATGTGCTACTTGGTGAAGCTACTTGGTGTGTTGGTGTAGTCAAAGTTATCAATTTATTTTTTTTTCTAATTATTTCTCAGGTCGCTACTTTCTCTCTTCATGGATACTCTTTTTGAGTTTCGATTTGTGACATTTAGCGATACTGCTCAGCATGTAAAAAAGAAATTAACTAAGCTTAGAAAAACATGTACAGATACAAGTTTTGCACAAGCAGGAGAAATCACAGTTAGAGATTGGGAAAATGTTGCCCCATTCGGTCCTATATGCTGTTGAGAGATTCAGCATGTCCAGATCATAGGTTCAGAAACACGAGCGAATGTCCGGTTGAGAGAGTTTGTCGAAGCGTTAAAAAAAAAAATAATCAATAATGAGATCACTTGCGGATGACTTCAAGAAGCTGTTCTAAAAGGCTGTAAAGCCTGGAGGAAGACATGGCTCTCCAGCAAGAATAATTAGTATGTTGTGGCCATCACGAAACTTTCTTCTATATTTTTCTTTTTTTTCTGATCCCTCCCCATGCTTGACGAGGAAGCAATATTCCCAACAAAAACAAAATTACACATGAAAAAACTTGACGACCATCCCAATGTCTGCATTATTGCAAAAGCAAAGCAAAGAGCGAAAATTGAAAGTTATTTTAAAAGCCTTGCTTGAATTAATTACAAATATTTTATTTGTTAACAAACATAAGATGGCAACAGTTAAAAATTTTAAATCATTGAGATAATATTCCGATCATTTCCATACAATTAAAATCACGAGAAATACGCAGACGACAATCTATTACGATTTATCTTTCTTATTGTTGCATTAATAAAGCTATTTTTATTCGCAAAAAAAAAAAAAAAAAAAAATCAACACCTCTTGGAGCGATTGGCGTCAAAATTGAACCAAAGCCTGTTTACGTATGGATTCACATTTATTCCAAATTTCAACCAGAACGTAGCATTACTTCTTGAGATAGGGTACTCACAATGGAAAAAAAGAACGGGCGATTGCGCTACCCCCTTTTTAGCTGTTGACACCAAAATAAAATCAGCTCTTATACCCACTAAGGGCTACTTGCCGATAAATTTTTCTTTCATTCCGTTCATTATTTCTTGAGATACAGCAGTCACAATTGACGACCAAAAAACGTTCTATAGCTCAACCCCCGTTTGAGTTATTGACACCAAAATTGAATCAGCACCTGTTCCTGTTAATGGCAACATATAAACCAAATTTTGTTTGATTCCGCCAGTTACTTCCTGAGGAATAGCAAGCACGCGTAACTCAAAAAACGTCCCATTGCTCCACCCCCCCTTGGAGGAATTCGCGCCAAAAACCAATTTGCACAAGTTCACATACGGGCACATATGTGTACCAAATTTCGTTCGATTTCATGCGGTAGTTTTTGCTGTAGAGCGGCCACAAAAAACTGGTCACACACTGACGTGACACACATACATACACACACACATACATACATACACACACACACACAGACAGACAGACATTTTCCAAAAATAGTCGAAATGGACTCAGCACACCTCAAAACGTTCGAATCCGTCAAAATTCGAAATTCGAAAATTGCACGAATCCAATACTTTCTTCTATATATTAGATATAGAAGAAAGTAAAAATACATATGAGGCAGTGAGAAGCAAAGGGATGTAAGTGGCAAATTAAAAATTTCGAGATAACCAGTCCAGTACAAATAGTAGGTGAACCGCTCCTCTGTCTTGTGACAAGAGTACTGGTAACCCTGGTAGGTGCTATTATACAGCATGATTCTGAAAAACTTTTCAATGAAAGCCAACCTAGGATATTTATTATCTTTAAACGCATTTCCCTGAAAACTTGAAAATGTCCACTTACATCCTTTTGCTTCTCATTGCCTGATATGTGGCAGTGAGAAGCAAAGGGATGTAAATGGAGTTTAATAAGTTTCGAGAAAAACGTATTTGAAGTTCAGATCCTCGTAGGTAGGCTTTCATTGATTTTTTTTTCCAAATCATGTTGTACCGCAGAACCTTCCAAGGCTACTAGTACTATTCCTTGCACCACCACAGGGGATAGGTTTTCTTACCATTTGTGAAGGTTGTCTCAAAATTTTTAATTTTCACACTTACATCCTTTTACTTCTCACTGCCTCATATCGCATGAGTGGGCTCTGAAATAATAAAGTTTCACCAAACAGGATCGGTCAAATATCAACGTTTCAAAATATACGTGAAGTTCTTGTTTTAGTGACTGTTTTAGTAATCCACGTTTCTTGATACGATCGCTAATTTTGAGAAAAATGACCTGTTATTATTTAGCTGACCTGCAGAATGATTCAAGTATGGAGAATTTACTTAGCAATAATGAAATAACGGTACTTGAAAAATCTAGTTCTGCTTGTATAATGAAACGTTATCAGCGGTGGAAAACTTCTGTACTAAGATTTGAGTTGCACTTAATTCGAAATCAGAAAATAATGCAAAGGCTGCGTAATTTCTTTTACCAAGGGCACAACAGGATCTCGCACGGTCAGAATTGTATAACTGGTCACCATCTTATGGTTCTATAATCGACGCAATAGGAGCTAATGTGCATCAATTCCATTTCGACTAAGGGGATAATGCAAATCAATTGTGCTCAGTTCGATCGAATTCCATCTACTAGAAGCGTAGCAAGAAATTTTCTTCGGGATGGGGCAAAGCAAATTTTTGTCTTGATAGATACAATTGATCGTATTCGATTTGATCGGGTTCTGCTGTGGTTGAATTTGCCTCTTAATCCACTTTAGCTCTGGACGCCTCATTAATGAACGTAAAATTTCGATGCCAATATTCTACAACGTTCAGAGCGGACTAGACGTTCAGAGCAGGTTTCCATGTTATCTTCAGCGGAGAAAATGGATCAAGTCGAAATCAAGTCTGAATGCCTCAATTACTGGGCGCTTGCATGACTAGGTAAAAATGGCAACCTCAAAATGGTGTTATTCATTTAGAGACGTTCATAGCAGGCTTCTATGCTACCTTCAGAGTGGTGGCGAAAATGGATCAAGTCGAAAAAAAGTCTGAATGCCTCAACTACTTAAGAACTATGGAGTAAGGGCGCAACCAGAGGAGGATTAAGGTCAACACTTCTAAAGCCCATGTTTTCAAGCAAATCCGGGCATATATTTTCTTTATTTATTTATTCATTTTTTTAAAAGCAAGACCATATTACCAATGACAAAATACGCGAGGTACCAAAAGAGGGGGGGGGGGGCTTTTTTTAGAAAATCAGATTAAAATAATGAGCATTCCAGAAATTTCATACTGTGAGCAGTGCGGAATTCTCAGACAAACATATAATCTCGACCAAGGAATGATAGATCTCCAAAGCATAGTCGAAGACGTAGAAGACAAGCATCAAAACATATCCTCAACTTTGATTTGGTAAGAAATATGAGAAGAATACTAATATACATCAGAGAGCTGAAAACCAATAGCAAGATAAAAAATAAAAATAAAATCTTAACCGCGAACAGAGCTGGAATTCTTAGCGCGAAAAGAAAGATCAGAGTTATTCCGACTTCTTTGCTAACGAAACAAGATGTTCCTGAGCCTCACTTTATACTTGTTTACTACTTTTTACACTTTCTCCTCCTCTCGACGAAGAAAAAGGGGAAAAGGCACCTAACGAGCGAAAGCTCATAAAACGCTTTCTGCCGAATCTTCCAAGTCTATAAACCCCAGGGAAGGTCCTAAGTAAGTGAAAGTGAGTTGAGAGACGCCTTAAAAGCGTGGGCCACTTGTGGAACTGGTCTTCGGATGAAGATTGATCATCGAAGTACCACCAAATGCATAGAGAGGAAAAAAAAGCAGAAAGCAAAGATATTTTCCCTATAGGCTGGAGAGGGGGAGAGGCAATCCCAGAAGTGCTGGAATCATTTTGTTCCAACGAAATATCGGACGGAAAGTGTAAGCTAGCCAACAAATGACGAACTGTTTTGCTTTTGCCGCTACTCTTGCCACTATTGATTCCATTCGAATCGATGGTATCTGTATCCGCTTCGATTCCCACGTTGGGCTTTGAGGATTTCTTCTAGATCGAACTTCCGTCAGGTGATACAAGCGTAACGTCGGAATCATGGTGAAACTAAATACCAGTTAGAGGCGCCGAGGAATAAAAGACATGGTACGACTTCATTCCATTTATACTTTTTATTTCACACTGCAATTTTTTGACAGTCGTTTTTTTTTCCTCCGGACACTTTTACCATCCATTTATTCGATTAACTTTATTGTTATACAAGTAAAAAACAAAAGTTACAATTCTCATAAAACCTACTTTTAGACTACCAAGTAATGTGCTGTCTGAATCTGCCTTCGATCACGTGTCTCGTGGCAAGAAATATAGACGATAAAAGCTAAATTTGGCTTTTTGTCGTAAAACATTAATGATTGTTCACCAACTGCCAATATATTTGAAGTCAATGCCAAGCAGATTATTGCAAAAGTGCCGACAATGTATCGAGCTAAAATTAGCCTTAATCGTAAGGAAATTTATCTCTCAGGCTTTCCTGTGAAATCAAGTTATGATAATTTTATTCAATTAATTGGCGAGCAGGATTCATAAATATGCATCACACATTAATAATACTTAATTTCATACCTATCTGCAAGTAGAAAGGGTGAAAAATATAGCTAATTCTACGAATAGAAACATTTATCATGACCACTTGTTGAAATGTGTATTGACTGATAGCACTGAAAAACAAGTCTTAAAAAATTTTCTCTGCCGCAGTGTAAGACGTACATTAGGGGTGTTTCTCATAGATTTATGGTATTGAAAAATAAGTTGGACGATGATGAGGATGAGCGAATTGGAAAAAGCTGCTTTAATGGATAAAATGGCGCGACATATTTTATTAGAAATAAACGAAATGAAAACAAGAAAATTAATTAAAAGCATGCTAAAAAGATATAGATTTAGAATGCTCCGTGCTATATAAAATTCAGTTTTTTGGCATCTTTCAGAGACAACTAATTGCAGCAGTAAAAGCACATTCATTCAGTTTTGGATAAAGTATAAAATTTATTTCTTACGGATATCCTTTTCTTATTACAAAAATTCTCTAAAAAATTTTAAACGGTAAAGTTTTATATTAGTTTATATAAAACTTTATAATATTTATAGATGCTAATTTAACTTTTCCTTACTAGCAAAATTCCAAATTCGATAACTAATAAAGTAAATGCTTTGAATAAAAGTCACAAAATTGAAGTATTAAAGATTTTGAAACATTTAAAAGTTTTGAGTGATAAAATATTTTCGACTTCATATTCCTTTTCAACACCCATTCAAATATAAAAGTCAGCCCTCAATTAATGTATGACAGAAAATTTGTTTATCAATTGGGTAATTAGGAGACCGATGATAAAATAAATTTCGTTGTTTCAACTTTTGTTGTAGAATAGATTATTGTCATGACTTTCTCAACCATAATTGCGACTTCGCTATTTCAACCACTGAGCTATGTAATTGATTGGAATGACATCTGCCACAGAAGTAACATCGAAGAAGGCAAATCGTTGGGGAAGAACACATTTTTCCCACTCATCAGAGTTGCTTCAGATGCCAGTGGACATAAAATTGCCTTCCTTGTTGGGAACTTTGATGAATAAAACGATTTTAACAAGATCTTTTTGCAAAGTGTTTAGCTTAGATTCGGTCTTCTGTCATTATTTTGTCTTTTGTAAAAATTGAAGTTTATAATACATTGAAATCCCAATACAACGAACTTCGAGGGATCGTAAGTTGTGTTCCTAGTAATGGAATTCAAGCAATCTAATGTAAACTAAATCGGGGCTGAAAACTTATTTCGTTCAAACGGATATTTCATTGTATTGACCTTCGTTGCGACGAGATTTCACTGTATGTGTCGCCAACAAACGCAAATGGCGCGAAATATTCGATCAAAAATGTACCTTGACGTCTAACACAGACATTAATGACTTTAAAATAACATTTTATTTCACAAAACATAACAAAAAAACGGGTTTGACAAAAAGCAAGAAAAAGACCTTTTTGAAACATCTGAGTGCAACCAAAAAAAGCTGCACAAGTCAACATTGTTCATTTTCTTTGCACAAAATTTCAACTTTCTGAGGCTAACTATTTTTGAGTTATGCGAGATGCATGCTTACATACATTTGCATACATAAGTACACACATACATTCGTATGCGCACATACAGACTTGACTAAACCTGTCAAAGAGGATTTTTTGGTTGTCCGTACGTATAAACGAATGTACGGACGCAAAAAAAAAAAAAAAAAAAAAAAAAAATATTAATTTGAATTTTTGGCATCTTGAATTCAAATTATGTTTTTCGCAATCACGAGCATGTGTGTGTATGTATGCACGTGTGTGTTTGTGTAGGCACATGTGTGTGGGTGCGTGTATGTGTGAGTGTATGTATGCATGTGTGTGAGTGTTGTGTATGAAGTGCTGTGCGTGTGGGCGTTCGTGTGTGTGTGTGTATGTAGGCATGTGTGTTTGTGTCTGTGTGCAGGCATGAGTGTGTGTATGTGTGTGTAGGTGTATGTGTGTAGGAATGTGTATGTATGCGTGTGTGTGTAGGATATGGACGCAACCTGGAGACAGTTTTCGTAAGAGGAGCAGCATCGTGAGGCGGTTGGTCGACGGTGATGCTGCAGAGGGTGCTGCCGGGAAAATAAAATCAGCGTAACGCCAAAAACAGTCAAATGAGAACAATAAGCAATCGTGATTGCTCAAAAAAAGAACTATTTCTTAAAATAAATTCATTGGTGATAAAAGTGTAAGTTTTGGTTGAAGTGTTAATGGGAAGTGAAAATGGCAGAATTTGCATTGTTTACTAAAATTCTAACAAATCCTATGAAGAGTGAAAAGCTTCCTTTCTAAGAAAGATGAAGGGCTCATGAAGGATTTTCCTTAAATTAATTAATATCTAATGCGCGCTTGAAGTTTCAACATGAGTGACAATGATCGACACTTTCAACTCGTTTCTTATCGTGATTTTCTTTTTCCGTCAGGCGTATTTTAAGAGCTCTTTGAATTTACATTAGTCAAGAAAGTCTGCAATAACAGTTGACCTTGTAATGTATACATACTACTACGCATCTATTAATAGTAGTTGCGCACATCAAACTAAGAAAAAAGATAAATGGAAAGGATGTGTCACCAGCCCACAAATGACGTTCAATAATCACGAAGTTCTAGAAATTAAAATTGCCGACTTGAAACTACCATTGAAAAAAACAAATTAGCTATAATTTTTGGTTTGAAAATGGCACAGCGTTTAATAAATACACTAGGGGCTCCGTAGCCTACTCGTTTCACTTGCTAAATCTCGTTTAAATCGAAATTATGTGGAATATATGGACAACTTTTGTTAGCAACTATGTATCATTTACTGACTGTAAGAGATGCACACGTTCAATACATGTTATTCAGGCGTTACATGCATTTTTAGTAGATGTTATAAACAAACATAATTTTCTTATAATGAATTCAAAGCGAACAATAACCAGAATCAATGGAAGTAAAAATAAATCTTACGCAGCAACTGCACAATGCTACCTAAGGCAACAAACCCTAACTGTTGACCCAGAAATGTTTCTTTGCGATAATGAATCTCCAAATGAAGATTCTGACTGAACCTAATTTCTATTTCGAGACCCAATGAAAGCAGTAGGAAACAAAGTATTTTAAGTAGTTTGTACAAAGTATTACTAAGTACATCACCTGTTGAGAAAGATGTACGTAGTACATATAAAATACAGTACATCTTCGTTTTATCTGGACTAACTGAGACCAAAAGCAGTCCGTATAATCAGGGTACTTGTGAGAAAAAGCAAAATAAATTCCTTAATAAACAGACTTACTTTTTGCAGCAAACAATAGTGCTTTGTAAGAAAAAAAACTTCAAGGGATGGTTTCACGTAAACACATTATAGTTTAGCTGCAGCGGTGTCGACTAATGTTCCAAGTTCACCATGCTGTTTGTTTAGATGACTATAATTTGCAAGAGTTGTGTCTTTGAACAAAATAAAAAGCGAACGTTTGGAGTTAGCTGCCATTATTTGAAATTAATATTTATATGAATCAGAATTTCTCAAAAACTCGGGTAAACGAGATACTATGTGCTTTCAATGATTGAAAAACATTTTGTTCGCCACAGTTATCAATACAAATCTGTTTCGGTGTTTTTTTTGTTTTTTTTTTTTCATTTTGTAAATATATAGCTGCTACAGCTCAACATAAAACACGTTCGAATAGGTCTTTGAAGTCCACAATGCCGGAGAATAACTATATTTACTATATTTCCCCTTTTCTCGTCGTGAAACTCTTAAAAACTTTTAAGAAATTGTTATTTAATGCAACAGAGTGGAACAACGTAACTGAGCTTTATTTAGGTTTTTCCAA
Organism: Uloborus diversus; assembly: GCF_026930045.1. Classification (NCBI taxonomy): domain Eukaryota; kingdom Metazoa; phylum Arthropoda; class Arachnida; order Araneae; family Uloboridae; genus Uloborus; species Uloborus diversus. Next base: position 167,352,782 of record NC_072735.1, on the reverse strand, counting down.
ATGGCTGTCTGGTGGGACCGTATTAAAACACCAACTGTAACAAAAGTTAATAATCTGAACACAATGTCAAGGCTGTTCAAGGTTATGACAACTATAAAATTAACAATAACTATGCTAATAATAATAATAGCAAAAAATTATGCTCTTCTTCATATCATTTTTTAACCCCAAATGCAAACGAATTTACCAAGTCAAAACAGTTGATTTTTAAAACCTATCACAAAACCACGCACGCACTATGCATATTTAGGTCTTAACAGCTGACTGATTTAACGGGCCACAGGCATAAGTTATGCTTTTACGAGCAGATATTGCAACAGCGTGACTTGGATCTTGATAAAATTTCACTAATATTTGTACTCTCAACTTAAAACTAAGTAAAAGGATAAAATCAGAAAGTTATGGAGATGTTATCAAAAGTATTTGTCCCGTGAAAAAATTTTCAAAAATATAATTTTTGGTATACACTTTGGCAGAACCTCCTAGTATTTATCCCTTATCATTAAAGAACTTACAAATAATGAAAGATTTTTTTTTTCTCATAAAGACCAGGAAAAACCTTGCAAAGTATTTTAATCCCGGATGATGCTAAATTTACTTTGAACTCAATGACTAAAAAACAATCAATTGTTAAGGACGATTTTCAACCTAAACGTCTGGATACGCATCTGAATGTGTCATAAAAAATAAAATTAAAATTTTTAAAAACCCCTGACTGAGTCGCAACTGTAGAATCAAGAGGGGAAATTGAAAATTCTTTTAAAAAGCCTTACATTATTAAAAATCAACGTCAAGTATTTTATTTGCTATAAAATAGAAACTGGCAACAGATAAAAATTTTAAATCATTGCTTTTACTTTTCTTGGCGGCCAACAATGAATTCGGTAACCAATCGCTTGAATAAAGACTTAGCCGGATTTAAAATTTGCTTTAAAAAAGCGTTATAATTCGAATTCTATGAAACATGGAAGTTCTAAAAAAAATCTCTTTATTTTGATATTAAATTTTAAAATTTTTAACTGTGTTTCCACTGTAAAAATTGAAAAAAACCTTTTAGTGGTTTTTAATTAATATCTTCGTGAATCAATGCCATCCAAAGATGCAACCTAGCTAAGAACACTCTCGATCAATTCTCCTTTCGAACAAAAAGAAGTTTTCAAAATCGGTCCATCCGTTTAAGCACGAGAGTGCTACAGACAGATACACAGACAAGTCAAACTTATAACCCCCTTCCTTTGTGTTTCGGGGGTTAAAAATGATCTGCAATGGCACATACAGTAATGTTCTTTTCGTAAAATATAGATGTAAGATATTAATCCCTTTAAGGGGGTCCGGGACACATTTAGAAAACATCAACTATTAAACAGATACAGTACAGTAAACTAACACTTTAGAAAACATTTATTATTAAACAGTTTAGAGCTGAAATGTTTCGCACTGATTCACCATCTATTTAATAAGCAAACTCAAAACATAATTATTAAAGAAAAAATATTTTTTAATTTGTTTAGGTGGGGTTTCTTCAAATCACTTAAACTCAAAATATTCTTGATCAATTTTCAGATTTATTTCAAAAACTTATGCACAAATATCCGAGCTTAAATTTTCATTCGGCGATTTAAAAAATATTAATTTACTAAAAAATAGAAAATATTTGAAGAAAAATTTCGAAAATGTTTTTTTTAATTATATTTTTTTAGGAAACGGTTTTTTTTTTTTTTTTTTTTTTCCAAATTTTTCGAATAAAAATTAAAGTAAACTGCTTGAAAGAGATATGATCCAAATTTTATTTCTTTATAAGTTCTTGGCTTATAAGAGCTTGAAAGCAAAAAATCGGGAAAAATTGCATCATGGAGAAAAACTTGTTTAAAGTTTTAAAGTTAAGAAAATATTAGTTATAAATGCATGCAACAAAAATAAATACATCTTTCGTTTTAATTAAGAGATAAACAAGACTCAAACGTCCTTTTAAGCAAAAAAAAAAAAAGAAAAATTGAAAAGTTATTTAAATCAATAAAAAATGCAAAATTTGAAGCTTTTTGTACCCCGAACCCCCTTAAAAGAGTTATTTTTACAACATTTAGTTGTTTTCTATTTGATTTTTGCTTTCTATGTATTTCCCGCATTTTAAATTTTTTATCTCAACCCCTTCAGAAAAGTCAAATCGGGATATAGCTGTACTTTAGAAGCGGAGTGGTAAATATAAGAAATCATATTATTTTTAGAATTTCGGTCGTACAACAGGTACTTTTTCTGCAATATTTGCTAAACTTAGTCCTACTAAATATTATACGTACATAACTGAAGTATGATATATGTCACGAGAAAAATATTTTTTGATGACTGGGAAAAAAAAAACCTTTTTATGCAGTTTTTAAAAATATTTGTTTTAAACGCATTTCATTTAAACTCTGATCACTATTTCAGTGTTTTCAACAAGCTATCTTGTCGAGTATTTTCTTAACGACCATTTGCACTAATATCTGGAAAGAAGAAAATAAAAAACAAAACAGTTTCGTGACTTTGATGATTCTTTTCAAGCCATAAAATGGCTAATATCAATATAAAGAAATTTCCGTGTTTATTCGATATGGATAGCGTTTTGGAGCATGATATAAAAGACACGAGATGAAGCATAAAATTCGTACAAAGATAGTACAATAATTAGAAAGCTTTATAAAATAAACAAAAACCATTGTTCACTTGTATTCATCGTACACAATCAAACAAACAAAGAGACAGTGTAAGAAATTACCACCTAGAAAAATGAGTTAAGGCAAAATTTTTCGCACAACTGCAATAAAATATCATCAACTTTCATATTCACGATTCAAAGAAATTCTAGTTAGTTTACGTTTAAAAAAGAACAATGTAAGTCATTAAGGTAATTCAAAAGCTTACAATTTAAATGAAAAAGCTAATTTCACAATCTTCATGAATACAATTGATGACCACAATTGATTGTTTGGCTATTTTTACTCAAAATTATTATTTAGAATTGATGATAAAACATATGCTTAGTTTGGCAAATGATAAAAAAAAAAAAAAAAAAATGCAGCATCAGCATAGTTATATTTGTTTTATTTATTTATTTATTTATTTTAGTTGTTGCTTAGACTAACCTTTCAAAAGCGATTTGTCAGTTATTCACTTTTTAATGTTGCTTGAATTTCGTTTAAGTTGAAATTAAAAAAACCCAGTTTGGCAATGAGTATGATGTTTTTAACAATTTTATAACCACTACGAAGAAAAAAATGGTTCAGGTAAGTAAATCCAGGAAAAGTTTGCTATTGGCTCACGGACCTTCCGCAACAATTCTTTGAGCAACAATTTGAAATTTGTAAATTAGACATAAAAAGAGTTCGTTTGTGAGAGGTTCGTTCGAACATACAAATTCCTTCCATGAATAGAACAGGATTCGCCGACCTATGAATGAATACAGTCCAACTAACGGACAGTTTATTTAATTAATTTATCTATTTTAAGGAATAAAGTATAAAAAGTTATTTTTCTAAGATGAAGTGGCAGCAGAGTAACTTCCTTGTATACGATTCCAAAAAGGAAAGAAAAGAGAAAAGGAAAGAAAAAGAATCTATGAAAAGGAACAATTTTTGAAAAGGGAAAAAGGAAAAAAGTAAACCAGAAAACAATGAAAACAACGGAGAAGTAATACGTAGAGAGTATCGAATAAAAGATGAGTATAAAATAATCACAAAATATGATGAAGCTCCAATGAACTTTTGGTTCAAAATAAATACCTCTTCGGTTCATTGACTACAAAATAGTGTGCTTGTTTACTGGTAAGACATATTAGACACGTTTATTGGCTGGCTTTATGCTCTGTTTTTTAATTAAAACTCCCTTGAAGCAGAGTCTTTTAGCTATCCTTTTTTTTTTTAAATATTCGTTACATATATCAATAATTTTTTTTTTTATTGCTGTTTACCAAAAGCTATACTGTTTTTTACGACAATATGAATTTCTGAAAAGAAACTATAGTTTGAGCGTTCATTACATCAGACTAACCTAAATACTAAAGATTTGTTGTACAACGATTGACCAACAAAAGTACGCGGTATAGTACGTTTTCTTTTTCTTTTCTTTTTTTTTTTTTTTTGATATTTTTTGCATTTTTCCGTTGATTGCGCAGCACATGGTCTTTACTTCGTTAATATTACTATTTAGCGGGGCAAAGCCGTTTAAGTTTAAATACATATATTGAAGAATTGACAAAGTAATGATAAAGTTCATCATGCCGATTCTTTTCCATCTCAAAGATTAAAACTGATTCATTTTTCAACAATAACTAGGGTAACGGCACCAGTAACAGACAGTCATTAGTTTAGATTTAAATAAAAACAATTTTAGGAGGGTAAACCTGATGTTGCTTTGGCCCATGAATACGGTACGACCATCTGTTGCTATCAGAGTAAATTTCATGAGCCAGGTGGTATCTACAAGGCAGTGGTGGAAGGTTATGAACAGACACCACGAGGTGTGCCGGTGTTTCATGTTCATTTAAATTTAATAAGGTTTTAGATCTAAAAATAAAGAACTTTTGAACATTTTGAAGAGAAAAAGGGAATTTTGTCCATTACTCATCCTTTCCTCATCCTATCTGTTCTTGGGCATCATCAGATTGTCGGTGTCTGTTACTGTGTGGTCGAACCTTTTTTCGAAATTGAGCAAATATAAATAGAATTAACTTATTCGGAGGAACCAGAAGCAGCCAAACGTTAGATGAGATGTAGTTGCATGAGAGAAAAATAGTCTAGATACATTAAAAGGCTCAGAAAATTGAGTTAACCTGAGAGCGATGTCTTAAGCATGTCTGTTACTGTTGCCGTTACCCTACTACAATTTTTGTATCTATCATAAATGGAAAAATCAAAGATTGGCACGCATATGAAAACGTCCCCTAAATGGAACCTTGACTTAGCTTAGAACATGCAACGAATTCCAATACAACTCTTTGACTCAACCGAAAAAGAACATAAAATAATACAATTTATTTGAATCGAATCCATTCTTAATTCCTTACGAACATCCCAGGGCTCCATTATTTACACCCCACAAAAGCAGCAAAACGAATGCTTGAAAAATTTATTGGCAAAAATGCAAATATGTTTCGTGCAACGACGGAAAAAATCCGAACTCGCATATGGCAACGAAGCCCAAATGAAGAGTTGGTACAAGCATTAATATTCCACTCGACGACTCTATTGCCATCTAGATAACGACAATTACCGCAAATTTAATTTCTGTCAGCGACAGCACACAAATTTCCGATCACATATAGGTGGTTATACATTTCCAGCAGGTGTCATAAAACTGCCAGAAACACAGATGGCACCTGAGATTGCCGAGCGTGGATCGAGATTAGATAAAATCATAATTTTCGTCTATTTCCGAGCAGAGCATTAGGACTCATTTATTTTGCAGAGATTTAGGAAAGAATGGAATTCGTTTCTCAGAAGGAGAGTGAGTTAAAATTTGAACTATGGAGCTTGTCAAGTTAATTAGGCAAGCAAAACTTTGGTGGAATAATAGTGCAAGGCATTGAATTGAAAATTGAGCTAAGAGGAAAAAGTCAAAATTTTCATCAATTCCTTTTGTGACCAAATTACTTGAGTTGCTGTAAAATTTCGATGAAAGTAAACAAACTATTCAACAAACTTTTGAGGAAAATATTTAAGAAGAGATCTAAAAATTCAGAATAAATTATAGATGCTGATTATTCTCGGGGGGGGGGGGGCTTACAAAATTGTCTTATTACTAATTTTGAATTTTTTTTTCAATACGTACTAATAATTACAAAAACAATAATAATAATAACAATAATGTTTTGTAAAAATATTAGGAAGAATTTAATTTTTAGAAAAAACATGAAAACTGCTTTTAATTCTGACAGAAAACAAAAGTAAGTCAACATACAAACGCCCATTTTTTTAAAAACATTCTGATAAATTGATGACAGCGTTGTTACGTATTAATTAAGATATTAATTAAGTTATTTTTTATCAAAAAAAATTGACATTGTAAGATTTTTTCGGAAAAAATGCGTGAGTACTAAATATGTAAATTTCAAAAGAAAATATACGAAAATATTTAAAACAAAAAATGTTTGACTGAAATGAAAAATAGAATTAAAAGAACCTTTTCTCACAAAATGACAAACTTCTTCAGACC